>NC_090742.1:74683694-74686582 GCF_036898095.1 Palaemon carinicauda | reverse complement strand
AAAATTCAGATCCAATCATGATTTCATACTTATAAATATTATCACAACATAGAAAATACAAAAATTTACAATACTGGGATTTTGTTTTTAATCACAGGTGTGAACGAGTGTTTTTACTTTCTAAAATCATAAATATGCAATGCATTCATGTATATTTACTGACCATTTTTTTTTTCAACACACAAGATAAAAAGGTCACAGATATCCATGACCTTTAAAACAACCTTTCTTTAAGGAGGAAGTTGTTCACATTTACTGGGTCATGTTGGACATGAACATTTGCTTCTTATATAAAAGTCTTTAAAAGTCTTACACAGGAAATACAAAGGAAATAAAGGATCTACATAGCGTAAATATATCTAAATATTATCCATGCGAGTTCAAATTGACTTCATTAACATTTATTATAATAAATATATTCCGTAGAGTTGCCAAATACCACCATTTATCTCCTTGAATGATTACCCTATTTATAAAGTTCCTGCATGCTATTCTTGATTGTCTATATCTCACCTGGCGAGAGAAGAAAATCAAGAGAAGGGCAAAAAATTTCAACCTTTCCGTACGTATCAGTAAAACTATCGCTGTTAACTCTTTAATCATTTATAAATCAAATTTAATTACCTTTCTATCAATCGAGACCCAGATAAAGTCAAACTGACTGTTCCTTATCTATGCGTTCGTCATGTGTCGCTTCACGGGCAAAATGGAATTATTATATTTAATTGTGAAGAGACCTAAAAATAACCGTATTTGCTTATCTTCAGGAATCTTTACCTTCAAGTTATTAGGTTCATCACTGGAATTATTATGTCTGAGGCCTTTGCCTTGTAGTGGACTAAAAAGTTGCATTTATTGCTGGAATTATTAAAAAATGATTATCACGTTGCAATAAAGTTTTGGTTTTATATTTTTCATAAGTATTTTATATCTCTATCGGATAGAGATCCTTGTATTTTATGCGGGAAGTCTTAATTCATGGCAAATAAAATAAATTAAAATCCTTCCACACTGATGGTTGTTCGTTTCACAAACTAAGGGCGAAAAATAAATGAATATTTTATATGCACAGAAATGTAAACTCTCTCGATGTCAATAACAATAAACAAGCAAATCTGAAATTTACAAGGACAAAACTCCCTATGAAGTATTTCATCAAGATATTACAAGAATAGGCAATTATAAACAGTATTTTCTTTAAAAGAAACTAAGCATGGACCATCAACTACATTCAGAGAGAATTCAATCAAACGATAGTTAATTAATTTTCATAAAAAAAAAAAAAAAAAAAAAAAAAAAAAAAAAAAAAAAAAAAAAAAAAACGGACAAACCTTGAGGATATAATTACGCTAAAGCAAGTAAAGGGAAATCCTCCCTTAAACATCAAAGACCAGATAATCCTAAAGACGTAATTAAAAGCGCAATGGTCTTCCGAGATTAATTAAATTTCACAAGGGGACAGTAGCATTCTGAGACATCTGCTTCAGTTGATAACTTCTTACTTTGAAATAAAAAAAAAAACAAATGCCCCAAATAAAGCAATCGTCTAAATTCTCGAATACGTATTCCTCGAAATAAAACAAAAATAATATACACATATAGACACACACACATACACACACACACACACACACACACATATATATATATATATATATATATATATATATATATATATATATATATATATATATATATATATATATATATATATATATATATATATATAAATTATAATCCTCATCATCATCAGCCATTACTAGTCAACTGCAGGAGAGAGAGAGAGAGAGAGAGAGAGAGAGAGAGAGAGAGAGAGAGAGAGAACCATACTAGCGATTGTTTTGTTTTCTATTTTGGCATGTTTTTTATATAACTCTAAAAACCAATTTGAGTTTTACCTTAATAAACCAAGACGGTGGATGAATTTTGGCCATATGGCCCGGCGCTAGGTCCTGATAAGCCATTCAGCGGCCAAAACTTCAGGAAATAAGAAAAGGAAATCCCTATGAAAAAGGATCTTTAGAGAAGACTTATGACCAAAGTGCAAAACTTTTTCTTTCTTCTTAATCTTCTAACTGTCACCATATGCCTTGGAAATAACAGATGAGGACATCGAGAAAATGGTAGGATGTGAGGATTTATAATTTGATAGAAAATTATAAAGATGTGAGGATTTATAATTTGATAGAAAATTATAGAGATGTGAGGATTTATAATTTGATAGAAAATTATAGAGATGTGAGGATTTATAATTTGATAGAAAATTATAGAGATGTGAGGATTTATAATTTGATAGAAAATTATAGAGATGTGAGGATTTATAATTTGATAGAAAATTATAGAGATGTGAGGATTTATAATTTGATAGAAAATTATAAAGATGTGAGGATTTATAATTAGAAAATGATAAAGTTGTGAGGATTTATAATTAGATAGAAAATGATAAAGATGTGAGGATTTACAATTAGAAAAATGATAAAGATGAGGATTTATAACTATAAAATGATAAAGTTGTGAGGATTTATAATTATATAGAAAATGATAAAGATGTGAGGATTTACCATTAGAAAAATGATAAAGATGTAAGGATTTACCATTAGAAAAATGATAAAGATGAGGATTTATAACTACAAAATGATAAAGATGTGAGGATTTATAACTACAAAATGATAAAGTTGTGAGGATTTATAATTAGATAGAAAATGATAAAGATGTGAGGATTTACAATTAGAAAAATGATAAAAATGAGGATTTATAACTACAAAATGATAAAGATGTGAGGATTTACCATTAGAAAAATGATAAAGATGAGGATTTATAATTATAAAATGATAAAGATTTGAAGATTTATAATTAGAAAATGTTAAAGATGTGAGGATTTATAATTA
>NC_090742.1:74668694-74671194 GCF_036898095.1 Palaemon carinicauda | reverse complement strand
TACTGTATTGCATAAACAGAGTACGCAAGGATATAAATTTAGTAATTTTTACATTATAGAGATAAGAAAAAATCTCCCCCATATTAATTTATTGATGCATTGTATTGTTATCCCTGTAGCATTAAAAATATATATTTCAACTTATATTTATTTACTAAACAAACAATTTCTTTTTTCAATCCCACGTTTAATTGCTTGAAAGTAAATTTTGAGTGAACTCGAAAATATGCATGGAAAGGATTTCATGTAAACATGTCATTTTTTTCAATAATTCAATCTTCTAATAAAAAGACACTGACCAGAAAATGGAAGCAAAATGGTAAGGGTGAAAATACTTCCAGGAGTGCGTAATAAAAATCATCCACACATCTCGGGAAGGGCATTGTCTCGAAGTGTGGAAAAAGGTAATTGAAACAGTACAACCGAAAAAACAGCCATTTTTTGTGCAAACAGATTTGTTTTATATATATATATATATATATATATATATATATATATATATATATATATATATATATATATATATATATATATATATATATATTGCCCTCACTGAACGTCTAATGAGTTTTTATATACAAGTTGTCAGTATTTTATATAAACTTATATTATATATAGATATATAGATATATATATATATATATATATATATATATATATATATTAGTATATGTATGTGTGCGTGTATATATGTATATAAACATATCTAAATATATATATATATATATATATATATATATATATATATATATATATATAAACATAATAGTATATATAAGTTTATAAAAATATTGACAACTAAGATATAAAAACTCATTATACGTTCAGCGAGGGCAAAGAATGATCAATTGGGGGGGGGGGGGGGGATACGAAATCATTTATCAAAATGTCGTGGGGTCACGCAAAGGTTAAAATGTCCATGGCTCTGGCATGTTCCTGCTTCTTCACCTAGGAGATTTCCTGCCACGTTAGATCTCTAGGCAACAGAAGTTCAATTCCTGTTGTTGTGATATCAAACTAGATCACCTTCTATACTGATATGTACATATGAATTTATTAGACAGTTTCATTTAGTACGGAAAAATAATGTCTTAATTAGAGGAATGTTTCTATGCGGGGAAATAAGGATTTCCTTATCTATGTACTTATCGTATGTGCGTGTATGTTTTTACCTTTACAGGGGGGGGGAGAGAGAGAGAGAGAGAGAGAGAGAGAGAGAGAGAGAGAGAGAGAGAGAGAGAGAGAGAGAGAGAGAGAGAATTTTAATCTCTTCCCTCAAACCAATATTTCTTCTTTTAGTAAATAATTTCAATTACCATTGCATCTATAGGTACTTTAAATAGATTGCTTATCTAAATTTTTGAAAGAAGAATTGACGTAACTAATTGAGCGTAAGAGATTTTTTTATAATTTTGCACTAATGGACCATTAATTAACTGACTGATAATAAAAACGTCTTCACCCACATAACAGTTGTCATAATTCCTGGCAATGCATAAATCCCTGCATTAGTAAAGTACTCAACTTTGCAAGGTTATTAAATTCTCAGGATTAATGCATAACACATACAAAAATAAACAATAAAATTAAGTAACTTAATAATAAAAACAATCATTGTTTTCGGAAGCAACGTTGAATTTCAGGTCGTCGAACTTGCAAAATGTTACCTAAATTAAGCTTACTTAATATTCCAACCAGGTACCAAGGACTTCCAACAACAGGCAAGCTACTTTCCGAGGGACTCTCAGTTGCCGCCGGGGTTCCCCTAAATCAACCTTGGGTTCCCTACCGGACTTCCCTTCACCTGACTATCAAACTTCCCAGACTTCTTTCACAACCACTTCTTTTTTCCTTAAATCTCAATAAATCTCAAAAAGGACTTTTCAGTGTGAATATTTTAATTCTCGCACTACTTCATTTAAACTGAGTAAATTTCAGTTTGATTAATTCAACAAAACAGTATTTCCATTTTAAAGGTTTAAAGACCTCTCATGAAAGGCTGAGGCATGAGATAGTGACATTGTTCTATCAAGCAGGACAAAACCCCAGAGACTGACCATATATACATATAATCAGCGACCAAGCCTCCTCTCCACACAAGCTAGGACCAAGGAGGGCCAGGCAGTGGCTGCTGATGACTCAGCAGATAGACCAATAGGCTCCCCCAAAGCCCCCATCCTTAGCTCACAAGGATGGTGAGGTTGAAGAGACAAAAGAAACCAACGATTCTGAGAAGGACTCTAAACCCCAGTCAGGCATTTAAGATCTAGTAGACTGTTGAGGGTAAACAACTCCAGCAATTTCCTATTGTAGAAGAGGATATTACGTCATAAAAAAATCTCTGGAGGGAATTGGGGATTTCTGTAGAGTTTACGCTTACAGAAAAAAGCAAGGTTTACGGAGCAGGGTCTTACCTACGATTTCCTAATCCATAAGAGTTGTGGCTTTACTCACAACGTCTAGTAATTAATTTCTTTTTAATTCGACTGACTAAATACAA
>NC_090742.1:74656194-74663694 GCF_036898095.1 Palaemon carinicauda | reverse complement strand
TATAGAACGCAAGGAAGCCTCTTGTATATATAAAACGCAATTAACCCTTTTGTAGACATAAAACGCAAGGAACCCTCTTGCAAACATAGAACACCCGTAGCCCATTTGTAAATACAAAACGCAAGGAACCCTTTTGCAAACACAGAACACCCGTAGCCCATTTGTAAATACAAAACGCAAGGAACCCTCTTGCAAACACAGAACACCCGTAGCCCATTTGTCAATACAAAACGCAAGGAACCCTCTTGCAAACACAGAACACCCGTAGCCCATTTGTCAATACAAAACGCAAGGAACCCTCTTGCAAACACAGAACACCCGTAGCCCATTTGTAAATTCAAAACGCAAGGAACCCTCTTGCAAACACAGAACACCCGTAGCCCATTTGTAAATACAAAACGCAAGGAACCCTCTTGCAAACACAGAACACCCGTAGCCCATTTGTAAATACAAAACGCAAGGAACCCTTTTGCAAACACAGAACACCCGTAGCCCATTTGTAAATTCAAAACGCAAGGAACCCTTTTGCAAACACAGAACACCCGTAACCCATTTGTAAATACAAAACGCAAGGAACCCTTTTGCAAACACAGAACACCCGTAGCCCATTTGTAAATTCAAAATGCAAGGAACCCTTTTGCAAACACAGAACACCCGTAGCCCATTTGTAAATACAAAACGCAAGGAACCCTTTTGCAAACACAGAACACCCGTAGCCCATTTGTAAATTCAAAACGCAAGGAACCCTTTTGCAAACACAGAACACCCGTAGCCCATTTGTAAATACAAAACGCAAGGAACCCTTTTGCAAACACAGAACACCCGTAGCCCATTTGTAAATACAAAACGCAAGGAACCCTTTTGCAAACACAGAACACCCGTAGCCCATTTGTAAATTCAAAACGCAAGGAACCCTTTTGCAAACACAGAACACCCGTAGCCCATTTGTAAATGCAAAACGCAAGGAACCCTTTTGCAAACACAGAACACCCGTAGCCCATTTGTAAATGCAAAACGCAAGGAACCCTTTTGCAAACACAGAACACCCGTAGCCCATTTGTAAATGCAAAACGCAAGGAACCCTTTTGCAAACACAGAACACCCGTAGCCCATTTGTAAATACAAAACACAAGGAACACTTTCGCAAACACAGAACACCCGTAGCCCATTTGTAAATACAAAACGCAAGGAACCCCTTTGCAAACACAGAACACCCGTAGCCCATTTGTAAATACAAAACGCAAGGAACCCCTTTGCAAACACAGAACACCCGTAGCCCATTTGTAAATACAAAACGCAAGGAACCCCTTTGCAAACACAGAACACCCGTAGCCCATTTGTAAATACAAAACGCAAGGAACCCCTTTGCAAACACAGAACACCCGTAGCCCATTTGTAAATACAAAACGCAAGGAACCCCTTTGCAAACACAGAACACCCGTAGCCCATTTGTAAATACAAAACGCAAGGAACCCCTTTGCAAACACAGAACACCCGTAGCCCATTTGTAAATACAAAACGCAAGGAACCCCTTTGCAAACACAGAACACCCGTAACCCATTTGTAAATACAAAACGCAAGGAACCCTTTTGCAAACATAAAACACCCTTGCAAACACAGAACACCCGTAGCCCATTTGTAAATACAAAACGCAAGGGACCCTTTTGCAAACACAGAACACCCGTAGCCCATTTGTAAATACAAAACGCAAGGAACCCTTTTGCAAACACAGAACACCCGTAGCCCATTTGTAAATACAAAACGCAAGGAACCCTTTTGCAAACACAGAACACCCGTAGCCCATTTGTAAATACAAAACGCAAGGAACCCTTTTGCAAACACAGAACACCCGTAGCCCATTTGTAAATACAAAACGCAAGGAACCCTTTTGCAAACACAGAACACCCGTAGCCCATTTGTAAATACAAAACGCAAGGAACCCCTTTGCAAACACAGAACACCCGTAGCCCATTTGTAAATACAAAACGCAAGGAACCCCTTTGCAAACACAGAACACCCGTAGCCCATTTGTAAATACAAAACGCAAGGAACCCCTTTGCAAACACAGAACACCCGTAGCCCATTTGTAAATACAAAACGCAAGGAACCCCTTTGCAAACACAGAACACCCGTAGCCCATTTGTAAATACAAAACGCAAGGAACCCCTTTGCAAACACAGAACACCCGTAGCCCATTTGTAAATACAAAACGCAAGGAACCCTTTTGCAAACACAGAACACCCGTAGCCCATTTGTAAATACAAAACGCAAGGAACCCTTTTGCAAACACAGAACACCCGTAGCCCATTTGTAAATACAAAACGCAAGGAACCCTTTTGCAAACACAGAACACCCGTAACCCATTTGTAAATACAAAACGCAAGGAACCCCTTTGCAAACACAGAACACCCGTAGCCCATTTGTAAATACAAAACGCAAGGAACCCTTTTGCAAACATAAAACACCCTTGCAAACACAGAACACCCGTAGCCCATTTGTAAATACAAAACGCAAGGAACCCCTTTGCAAACACAGAACACCCGTAGCCCATTTGTAAATACAAAACGCAAGGAACCCCTTTGCAAACACAGAACACCCGTAGCCCATTTGTAAATACAAAACGCAAGGAACCCCTTTGCAAACACAGAACACCCGTAGCCCATTTGTAAATACAAAACGCAAGGAACCCCTTTGCAAACACAGAACACCCGTAGCCCATTTGTAAATACAAAACGCAAGGAACCCTTTTGCAAACACAGAACACCCGTAGCCCATTTGTAAATACAAAACGCAAGGAACCCTTTTGCAAACACAGAACACCCGTAGCCCATTTGTAAATACAAAACGCAAGGAACCCTTTTGCAAACACAGAACACCCGTAACCCATTTGTAAATACAAAACGCAAGGAACCCTTTTGCAAACATAAAACACCCTTGCAAACACAGAACACCCGTAGCCCATTTGTAAATACAAAACGCAAGGAACCCCTTTGCAAACACAGAACACCCGTAGCCCATTTGTAAATACAAAACGCAAGGAACCCCTTTGCAAACACAGAACACCCGTAGCCCATTTGTAAATACAAAACGCAAGGAACCCCTTTGCAAACACAGAACACCCGTAGCCCATTTGTAAATACAAAACGCAAGGAACCCCTTTGCAAACACAGAACACCCGTAGCCCATTTGTAAATACAAAACGCAAGGAACCCCTTTGCAAACACAGAACACCCGTAGCCCATTTGTAAATACAAAACGCAAGGAACCCTTTTGCAAACACAGAACACCCGTAGCCCATTTGTAAATACAAAACGCAAGGAACCCTTTTGCAAACACAGAACACCCGTAGCCCATTTGTAAATACAAAACGCAAGGAACCCTTTTGCAAACACAGAACACCCGTAACCCATTTGTAAATACAAAACGCCAGGAACCCTTTTGCAAACATAGAACACCCGAAAACCTTTCATAATCATAAAATGAATATAACCTGGGTGTAATTATAGAATGAAATGAACACTTTAGTAAACAGGGAAGGAACCTCCAGAGCCATTGTATATGAAGAGTAAGACCTGAGTGTAAACAGAATTAATGAAACACTTATAATCATAAAAGAATGGAACCATTTCGTAAACAAGCAAAGATTTTTTGCGTGTAAGCAAAGTTAAGGGGACCTGTAGGTAAACAGAATTAATGGAACCTATAAGTTAACAATAACACGATTAAGTGTCTGATGGAGGGCGAGAAATAAACCCGTAAAAGTAAGTAAGGAATAGAACTTTTGTAGACAACGAGAGTAGATGGGACCACTGTATATAGAAAGCTCAGGAAAGAAGAATGAAATGGTTTGGTCACGTTATGAAGAGAGAAGATGAACACGTATGTAAAAGGGTTATGAACATGGGGGTGGAGAGCAGAAGAAGGGGGGAAAAGGCCAAAGTTCAGGGAAAACGATAAATGATTGAATAACATGAAGGAAAGGGGTCTAAGAGAATAAGATGTACACAACAGGAAGATGGAGAAGGCTAACTAGAAACAGCGACCCCATATAGAACTGGGAAAAGCTGAAGGCAAAAAAGATGACTTGTGGTAACATGTAATGTACGGAAATCGTGTGTAATCATATGATGAATAGAATATGCGACTTGAACTAACTATAAGATAAACGTCCTACAGTACAGTATACAGGTTATTTGGTGTTCCTTTAAATGTGTAAACAATTGAAATCGATCATTACAATTATGATTAATATTCTAAATATCTATTAATTATTGAGAAAATCTTTCAAGATTTTCAGTGATAAATGTAATCTGAAGAAATATCTTCAATTCATTCATTCTGTTTTGAGTACTTTTCTCCTGTCTGGTCTTCAGCTGCTGAATCTCATCTTAACTTGTACGGGAACTTATAGTCTATTGAATTTCTTATTCCTGATTAAGATATTAATCTCCTGCACCGTCATCCAGTTAGTTATTTATGCATCTTGGGATATTTTTTAATCATTCTAACCATCCTTTGTATACAGATCTTCCCAGACTGTACCAGCCTGTACTTAGTACTTTGTATACAGTTAATTCTAACAGTTCTGCCTTCACCATATGGCTCAACACTGCACTGTATTCTATAGGTTCTATTCCAGCTATGACCAGACTGTGGAATGATCTTCCTAATCAGATAGTTGAATCGATGGAACTTCAGATGTTCAAACTTACAGCGATTGTTTTTAAGTTGAACAGGTTGACAACAAGCCTCTCTTCATAGTTTATATATGACATCTATTTTACAAATTTTACTAATCTTAAGATCTTTTATAATTTTTATCAATTACTTCTCATATATGATTAATTTCCTTTCCTCACTGGGCTATTTTCCCCCGTTGGAACCCTTTGGCTTGTAGAATTCTGTTTTTCCAACTAGGGTTGTAGCTTAACTAATAATAATAATAATAATAATAATAATAATAATAATAATACCTTTCATGTTTGCATTACAAACTAGTTTCATCAACTGTAATTAGTTCATTTATCATTCACCACCCGTTAGAAGAAACGGTTAATAGTTCTGAAAGCAAAGGCAAGTTGCTTCTAGAAAAAAAAAAAAAAAAAATTCTTACTACGGGATATCAAAAAGATAATTTACTTTGACGCGATAACTCTGAGATGACCAAACAATTCCTCTTCACCTAAGGGGTTAACTACTCTTAATGTAATTGTTCAGTGGCTACTTTCCTCTTAGTAAGGTTAAAAGAGAATTTAGCTATGGCAAGCAGCTCTTCTAGGAGAAGGGCACTCCAAAATCCAACTACTGTTCTCTAGTCATGGTAAGTGCCATAGCCTCTGTACCATGGCCTTTCACTGTCTTGGGTGAGAGGTCTCTTGCTTGAGGTTACACTCTGGAAGACTATTTTATCTTATTTCTCTTCCTCCTGTTTTGTTAAGTTCTCATAGTTTACATAGGAAATATTTATTTTAATGTTGTTACTGTTCTTAAAATATTTCATTTTTCCTTGTTTCCTTTCCTCACTGGGCTACTTTCCCTATTGAGTCCCCTGGGCTTATAGATTCCTGCTATTCCAACAGGGGTTGTAGCTTAGCATTTTAATAATAATAATAATAATAATAATAATAATAATAATAATAATAATAATATGATATGCGCCAAAAGTTAAATAAATTTCCCAGCTCTCTTACAATGATAACTTGCCTCATAATCTCTGCATCGTTTCTGATGAACATAAACTACGTGATACAGAGCCCGTTACAAGGATTCCGAAAGAACTGTTCAAAGTGTTGACTACTACAAAGGCAGGAAGAATTACATACCAGGGTAGTGGTGGCCTAGTGGTAGCGTCCTTGCCTGGTGATTGCCAGACTGGCGTTCGAGTCCCGCTCAAGCTCGTAATGTTCCTACGGTCGCTGCAACATCACCATCCTTGAGAGCTAAAGATGGGGGGGGGGGGGGGGGGGGTTTGGGGGGAGGCTAAAGGTCTATCTGCTGAGGCATCAGCAACCATTGCCTGGCCTGGCCCTCCTTGGTCCTAGCTTGGGTGCAGAGGAGGCTTGGGGCATTGTCCTGCTTGATACAGCAATGGCACTGTCCCTTGCCTCTACTATTCATAAGCGGCCTAAAAAACCTTTAAACTATTACCCTCCCAATACAAATGAAAATTTTCATTCTGAAAACTTAAGCAAAAATAACTTTATATCTCTTAACGTGTTTCTTGACAGCCAGTGTGCTTATAGACTTACGTCCTTACATACAAGACAGTAGAAACTACTAATTCAAACTTACATTTACAGTCCTTTTATTAGATAAACCATTCGGGGCATGCATATAACAGGTACTAATCTCATCCACAGATTGGCGCTGACATTAACTATGGTGGTTCGAAGGGGGCCTTCGTTATTTTTAGTTTTTTCAAAGCGACATATTAATACACTTACAAACAACATAGTATCGTATGTACATGATGCTGTTCTTGTCGCAGTCCCCAGCACAAGCCTATAATAGTATAATAGATGGGATACTACTTTCAATAAAAAAAACACCTCATTAATCAGATGATTCATGACGTCTGCCTTCACTGTTTATCGTTGTTCACACTATATTTTACCATAAGGTCGATACGTCTATATAACGATCCACTGAGCCCAAGACATGAATTTCTTTCATATGGCTTTTATGTAATAAAAATCTGCTTGAAAACCAAATATGTTCAACTTCTTCCCGGTCGTACTAAGATAAATTAATTCCACGACCCAGTAGCTTCAATCTCTTGCTCAACCCACTGGCCTCTGTGTCTTATAATCCCCAACCAAAAGTTGCTTCAATTTGTCATACTCTTTCTCAGAACAAAATGAATAATAATTGAAATCCTCGTAATGTATTTAGATTATCTTGTTTGTTCATCTTTCTCAAGTTCTATAATCACCTCAAGTGTCTCTTCCTCTAAAATTAATTTGTAACTTTTGGAAGTATCTTCAAAACGCTGTTTTAAGATGACAATCTAACTCTGAGAATATGTTGTGACGATATTGTAGAACGTGATGCCCATTTTTTTAGACTGATCCTTAGATTACTTACGCGAATAAATCTCGAGACAAAACAAATATAGGCAGTTATCAACCAATCAAATATCTCTTACATGCATTTTATTTTCTAAATAAAGGAATGTTATCCCAAATACATTTATTATCTCTCACATTATTTGGTATTTCGTAAAAGCGTGTATCTAATATTGTTGTTATTGAATGTTATAAATGTCTTACTAGATGATGATGATGATAATAAAAATAACAATGATAATAATATACTATTGCTTGAAATATGGTAGCTCACGCATTTTTATAAATTATCAGGTCTCTCTCTCTCTCTCTCTCTCTCTCTCTCTCTCTCTCTCTCTCTCTCTCTCTCTCATATATATATATATATATATATATATATATATATATATATATATATATATATATATATATATATATATATATATATATATATATA
>NC_090742.1:74633694-74648694 GCF_036898095.1 Palaemon carinicauda | reverse complement strand
CATTAATTACGGGTCATAACTATATTTCCAAATAACAAACATAGATTAAATTGCTTATTTCTATTCTATATCCACAGAGCTTTCACGGGAGATTTTCTAATGCAGCACCACCTTCTGAGAACTTTCTTTGAAGTACATCGTATTAAAATCCCTTGTCCTTTTCTTCCATAGATTTCAGGGGGCTCGTCCCTCTTCAAAGATCACTTTCTCAAGAACCACATGTAGTTAGGATAATCTTGTCCACCAGACATGTCGCAGGAACGACCGAACAGAGCTACTACAAGCGGACGTATAGACGACACACGAGCGACGAGAGCTCACTCGAAGTGTGGGGGGAGAAAGTCGCAATTAGGTTCAACAGATGGTCCGACGAACGATATCCAAGGGGGACGATGTAATAAATAATAAGAAAACGCGAAAACGCGACTCTTTCTCGTGTTCACTTAAAAGTCGAATTAGAATTCATACCTGTCAGGCTCAGTAAAAAGAAAACAGATATGATATTTGATGTAAAGAGCTTTACGTCAAGATATAAACATTGAGGGATTTACTCATTCTAATGAGGGAGAGATCTTTATCAAAATAACACTGTTATATTAACTCAATACGCCTGCAGCATAATGTCAACATTAAAAGTCGAATTAGAATTCATCCCTGTCTGGTTCAGTAAAAGAAAACAAATATTTGATGTAAAGGGCTTTGCGTCCAAAGAGTAATTTACCCATTAAATGAAGATATATTTTTCAAAATAACAATGTTTTAATAACTTAATACGCCTACAGCATATTGCCAGCATCTGAGAAGAGATTGATATAATGTTTTAACTATCTAACAGCGTAGGTGCGTGTCCGGAAGTCTCGTCATCTGAAAAGATCAAATCAGACTCCGGAAGAGAAAGCAGCAGCCAATCAAAAGTGCCAAATTAGAAAACTACTTCCTAATTGTCGTCTGTGATTTGTCAGTGATTTCTCTTCCTTTCTCTGAGTCTTTTCAAGTTCCGAACCAGACATCAATTATTCCTATTCGATTTGCACAACCCTAAAATTAGCAATAATGATAAAGTGGCGAATAAACAGCTCTTGATGAATTAATCACCGTCATTGAGTTTGACTAGTCGTTTATATTATTATTATTATTATTATTATTATTATTATTATTATTATGATTATTATTATTATTATTTATTTATCCATTTATTTATTCATTAATATTATCATTAAGACTACCTTAGCTACAACCTTCTTTGGAAAACCCGGATGGTATACGCCCAATGGCTCCAACAGGGGAAACAGTCCAGTGAGGAAAGGAAATAAGGAAACTGAAAGAAAATAAATAAACTACATGTGAAATAACGAACAATTAAAATATTTTCAGAACGGTAACAACATCAAAATCAACCTTTCATATTTAGAATACAAAAACTTCGACTTTGGCAGACAATACACAAACCACTAACTTTGCAATTCTAACAAGCGATTCTTCCATTTGGTCCATACTGCAGGTTTGAATTCAATTTAAGAGACGAACTCGCAAAGAAAAGCGAGTGACCAAGAACAGACGAATTCCGAAGAAACCGCGAAAGTCGGACGCAAAACAATTTTTGCTCTACATTACAGAAGAGGAAATGGATGGATGACGGTAGTGGAGGGGGGGGGGGGAGAAAATGACCGAATGGGAAAGATAAATGAATTAAGAGATACTCAATGAGATCGAAGGATGAAATATGCATGATACAATATTGTTTGCACTTCTGCTTCATTAATAGTACAAGTTGGCACCGGAAGCATTTTTTTCCACACTATCAATTAACAATGAATACATAATACACACAGAAAATTGCATTACAATCAAGTAATTACAATGATAACAGCATTTTTTTTCCTTTATTTCCCTGGGCTCCCAGTTTTGGAGAGTAGATGGCTGATCCATGTTAGCACCGCCTAAATAGTTATTTTATGCTTTACTTACTTACTTTGATGGCTGCTTTTCCGGTCCCATACAGCAGGAGAACCCCACTCTCTACAGGACCTCCGCTGTCGTTTTACCTTGATCGTTCAGAGTATTTATCGTTTCAGATCACGTATTGTTCATTTACTGTTAAATCGTCACTGTTGTAGGATTGTTTAAATAAGAAAGTCTTCAGTTTCCTCTTGAAAGCCTTAATGTCTTCAATCATATGAATGTTTCGTGTGAGCATATTATAGTTTCGGGGCCGCATATTTAAAGGCTCTGGAGCCTAAAGTAGACATGTATCTAGGTTCCAATAGTTTGAAGCCATTTGTAACTCTTCTCGCGTCGACACGATTTGTTGGCTTGCTATATACATTTCTTCTCACAGTAATACACGCATTCTGTACACATTTCTACTTACACCGTTTTGAATGTTTTATGAAGATAACATGTCCTATTATTTCATTTTACTAATCTTTCCCTTTATTACATGTTGCAGGTTATTGATAAATTTCCAATTTGTAACACTCATATTGTTCCTAATTTGTTGCTATCTTCTTCTTGTGATGCATCGATCTAATTTCCCCTAAGGAAAGAATTCTCATATTCCTTTCATTTGCAAATTTCTGCTTTGAGTTTTGGAGATCATGTATGTGTACGATGCGTCTCGTGGATGAAAATAACATCGAAATTGAGATTATGTAATTTAACGCTAAGTAAACAAACTATCCTTTTTCCAATTCTTGTACTGGATTTGCAAAACTTCAGACCCATATCTGAAGTTTGGAGGTTGATCGGTATTGACAGCAGGTTCATATTTTGGCGTCTGGCAAGTTCAGGTCTCCTTACCGTTGTAGGTGATCTTTACTTGAAAGGCGGCCTTGGGTCTCCTTACGGCACTCAATTCGAACTCTTCAGTGGATATTTGAAGTGTCAATATTTTATTCATCGGTTTGGGAATTTCGAGGGTCTTGGGATCCTAATATATCTCCAATTAGTTGTATTAATATTTCCCGGTATTTTATACAGAAATTGAATGGGGTGGGGAGAAGACCCGTAATAGAGAAGATCTAGGTAAAAAATAAAGATTCACTTGTTGCACGGTGGGTTTCCGCTTTCTGGACATTCCAAGGCTGTTTTCGTCTTTGTTCAGAGGATAACGGATGTATGTCATTTACTTACAAGATTTTACGCCTTCATTCTACATATTAGATAACTAGCTTCGATTTGAAACAACCTTTCAGTTTATTTTAAGATTGGTTTGTGGGCTAAATAGGATAGGTCTTTTATTTTTGTTTGGTGTGTGTGTGTCCAAAGATGTTACACGAAGCAACTAGGTATCTGCCTCTACAATTAGAGCACTTTATGAAATTGGGGGTTTTACTTCTTCCCGTAGGTCTTGGTTGGGCCTGTATAAGCTGCAAAATCAACGCACCTCAAGCGTAATAGCAAATAATACTCAATCCAGGCAAGACCTACAAACTACTTCTGTAGGTCTTGGTCCAAGGGCACGTCTTACAGTTGCCACGGTTATTATGAAGTTGACAAGGACTGGACTTCTACGAGATTTTCTTGCTCTCACGCTAGCTGCTTTCGGATAGTCAATCATACTGACAAAATTACAAATATTAATTTTCAGCAATTGAAAACAAATTTAAGATACATTTTTATACACTGTAGAGGGATTAACTTACATCGGCGCTCTACGATATGCTTTTTTCGAATTACTTAAAAGTAAAGAGAAAAGGCTAGCTTACTTTGTATCCGATATCACTAAATATCAATAGCAGGTCTCTTAACTTACCAGGAATCAACACTGGTGGTCAATAACAATGCCTCACAAGAAACAACCTATCAAAAGGGGGGCTAAAGAAATTATTGGTTTCATTCATAAATAATTTACGAAAATTATTGGTTTTATTCATAAATAATTTATGAAAATTATTGGTTTTATTCATAGCTAATTTACGAAAAGCATTGATTTCTTCAGAAATCATATAGGAAATTTATTGGTTTTATTCATATATTTTGAAAAATCATTGGTTTAATTCATAAATTTTGAAAAATCATTGGTTCTATTCAATTCAGAAATTTATTGGTTTTATTCATAAATTTTGGAAAATTATTGGTTTTATTTATAAATTTTGGAAAATTATTGGTTTTATTCATAAAATAATTAAGGAAAATTTTTGGTTTCCTCAGAAATCATTCAAGTCTAAACATATTAATAATCATGTAATTTTTCCACTTAACCTAACTATTAGTTTCTGGAACTCTGAAACCACAAATCCACTTATACGTCAAAAGGCCATTGATCTCTGATCGCAAGTTGAGATAATTAACGACCATGAGTAAAACAGACAATTAAGAGAAGACTCTCACTAATGCAATTTCTGTTCCGAGAGGTCGAGCTATAAAAGAGCTTTGTTATTTTACTTTCCTTTGTCATATCTGAAATAATGTGGACATAAAGGTAAAGATTGACTAATGTTAATGAAAGTATTCTAACAAAATGCATAGTATAACAGACCAACTACAGATATTAATATATCTTAAGGGTATGATATTAGTATGGAGCTTAATATTATCAACTCCTCGTATTAGAGTTTCATTGCAAAATCATATATGTGTATGAGAAGTAATGGCCTTTCATCTTCGGGGACTTCCGCTGAAGCTTGTGAATTTGGTACTTCCACTGAACTATTATTATTACTTGCTAAGCTACAACCCTAGTTGGAAAAGCAGGATGCTATAAGCCCAGGGGTGCCAACAGGGAAAATAGCCCAGTGAGAAAGGAAACAGAGAAAAATATTTTTTCTAGAAGCGTAACAACATTAAAATAAACATATCCTATATAAACTACAAAACTTTAACAAAACAAGAGGAAGAGAAACGAGAGAGAACAGCGTGCCCGAGTGTGCCCTCAAGCAAGAGAACTCTAACCCAAGACAGTGGAAGACCAGGGTACAGAGGTTATGGCACTACCCAAGACTAGAGAACAATGGTTTGATTTTGGAGTGTCCTTCTCCTTGAAGAGCTCCTGACCATAGCTAAAGAGTCTCTTCTACCCCAACAAGAGGAAAGTGGTCACTGAACAATTAGAATGCAGTAACTCCTTGGGTAAAGAAGCATTGATTGATAATCTCAGTGTTGTCAGGTGTATGAAGACAGAGGAG
Source organism: Palaemon carinicauda (assembly GCF_036898095.1). Lineage (NCBI taxonomy): Eukaryota > Metazoa > Arthropoda > Malacostraca > Decapoda > Palaemonidae > Palaemon > Palaemon carinicauda. Next base: position 74,643,568 of record NC_090742.1, on the reverse strand, counting down.
AGTAAGTAAAGAATAGGCCAGACTATTCGCTGTGTTTGTATGTGTGGGCAAAGGGAGAATGAATCATAACCAGAGAGAAGGACCCAATGTAGTACTGTCAGGCCAGTCAAAAGACCTCATAACTCTCTAGCAGTAGTATCTCAACGGGTGACTGGGGATCCGGCCAACCTACTACCTGAAACTTGAGAATTTGTATTTATACTTGTGAGATTTACTGCAAAACTGGCAGAAGTCTTCAAGGATCAAAACAACTGCTGTGAAGATGACAGCAAGATATACAAAGACACACCTTTCAAAAATTCTGTTTCTTTCACTGTTATGACAGCTTGATGATAGATACAACCGTAAACTAAAAGTAGTATGTTTTAACTCTCCAATTTTAGAGACTATTGTTGCTTACGTTATATATCTTTATATAGATGTGGACTGTCAAATTGTTTTGGAAAATTACTATCCTAACGATAATCATTATTATCACTATTCATAAGCTAAAATTTTCCCGTATCATCATTCATAATAAGCTAAAATTGTCCCGTATCATTATTCATAAGCTAAAATTGTCCCGTATCATTATTCATAATAAGCTAAAATTTTCCCGTATCATTATTCATAATAAGCTAAAATTGTCCCGTACCATTATTCATAATAAGCTAAAATTGTCCCGTATCATTATTCATAAGCTAAAATTGTCCCGTATCATTATTCATAATAAGCTAAAATTTTCCCGTACCATTATTCATAATAAGCTAAAATTGTCCCGTACCATTATTCATAATAAGCTAAAATTGTCCCGTATCATTATTCATAATAAGCTAAAATTGTCCCGTATCATTATTCATAATAAGCTAAAATTTTCCCGTACCATTATTCATAATAAGCTAAAATTTTCCCGTATCATTATTCATGATAAGCTAAAATTTTCCCGTATCATTATTCATAATAAGCTAAAATTGTCCCGTATCATTATTCATGATAAGCTAAAATTGTCCCGTATCATTATTCATAATAAGTTAAAATTTTCCCGTATCAAACTCGCAAAGAAATAACTTACCTACGAATATTCTAATGAATATAATGTTCATAGCAAAGAGCGCAAAGCAATAAGAAATAAAAAAAGGTGATAAGAAAATATCAAATAAAAAAAAATAAATTCAAAGGAAAAGAATCACCAAATCTCTTGAACCGAATCTCTTGGACAAACCAAAGTATGGGCGCATGGCGTTTGACATCCACATCTCAGACTCTAACTTATCATGAACAACCACGATACTGTCAGTAGATAGTTCCTCAATTTTCCCAGTAGCGGAAAATAATGAAAAACATTGGTATATGGAAGTCGTGACACCTGAACAAAATACGGATGTTGACGAGTAGCGAGTAGCGAATGAGAGGCGAGTACATTGATGACAAAGTTTTTTTTTTTATTGAAATAGAAAGCTTAGTTACCGTATATCTATACTACGAATAATCAACCTTATATAGTAGAGAAAGTATCTGGTTATATACATACATACACACACACACAATATATATATATATATATATATATATATATATATATATATATATATATATATATATATATATATATATATATAAATTTTCTTTACGGTCACATTCAACTCTGGAGTATTTATAACCTGGTGAGAGGAAAGTAAGTGTATGTGTGCATATATATGTAAATATTTACCCGTTATTTTTGATGGGTAGCGTACACTGATATCTAATATTTAGTAGTTTCAACTATATTCTTGAGTGCTTCCTAAACTGAATCTTACAAACACCAGTAATATCCGGTACTCACTAAATAATAGGAATTTTTCAAATACCCTCGAGAAAAAAAAATTAGTCTTGACTGTGTAATAGCTGTCTCATATTTCAATTCAATATTATACAAGGTTATAATGTTTAAACTCCATTTCACATCTGGTGGAGAGAGAGAGAGAGAGAGAGAGAGAGAGAGAGAGAGAGAGAGAGAGAGAGAGAGAGAGAGAGAAGCATCATCTACGTCATCCACCAAATTCATTTCAAGGGCAACAATTCCTTCAAGTTACGAAAAAACTAGTTCATTTCTTTTAGCGAGGCAGATTTGCACCGACTCGCAACGGTGCCCTTTTAGCTCGGAAAAGTTTCCTGATCGCTGATTGGTTAGAATTGTTTTGTCCAACCAATGAGCGATCAGGAAACTTTTCCGAGCTAAAAGGGCACCGCTGCGAGTCTGTGCAAATCTGCATGGCTAAAAGAAATTGACTATAGTAGTCCCCAATCGCATCCCAGTAGAAAACCTAACCAACGTAGGCCCACATGCTGAAAAAAAAAAATAACTACTTTCAGCAACATGTCACTTGTTCGTGTGAAGGAGATCAAGGACAAATCTTACGAATTCTTTTATATTTTCAATATTATCTCTGGGGTCACTTTGGTTTTGATTAAAAAAATGGCAACACAAATAATTTCTTCAACGATTATTACCTAAAGACGCGATGATTTTAAAAACGTTTCAAGCAGGTTTTCATAAACACAATAGAATATTAGAAATATGGATAGCAGAATTTGACTGTTGCAATCAACACTCATCCAACCACTTGGAAAATAAAATATTTAAATCCTAATCGTGATGAAAAATTCATTATTTACATGTATATGCAGGGGCATGGGACTGACAATATGCAGAAATTATTTAAATTTTTCATCTCAGCAAATTGAATATTGAAAGGTGCACTTCCATAGTGGAGAGAGAGAGAGAGAGAGAGAGAGAGAGAGAGAGAGAGAGAGAGAGAGAGAGAGAGATTCGTGTTTCCATAAAAAAAATGCCTAGAGGTTTAACTGAAATATACAAGTATAGATCTTTCTCAATAATTCTGTATAAAATATAAAATCATTTAATGTTCGGGAAGTTTGTAAATTGATATCATAAAAGTTTAAGCTTCAATACCACTCATATTAATTCAGCTATTCTAATTTCAATTTCATAATATTGGACATCGGATGGAGTCTAACCTAAATAATACAGTTTGCAAACGATGTCTGGTTTCAGCTTTCATACCTATCAACAAGTGTTATTTATAGCAAATCATGACCTCATACTGTAGAACAGGTAATTTCCCCGGCCTCAGGGGTTATAAGGATAGAATCAACATGGAGAGCAAAGGTTTTGACAGCCTTCTATGAATTCTCTGCCACTGACAACACTGAACTATTCTCTCGTTTAGACAAAGCAACATAGCTGTTAGTCTACATAAAGGCAGATGGAGATATAACCAGTACTCTTTAGATGCTTTCAACAGAGGCAAAAGTGACCAAAACTATGTTGACCGCTAGAGATAGGTTCTTCTGTGCACGCTACTCCACCAAAGGCACCAAAACCATCTCCGACCTGAGATGGCATTTCTTCTACTACAAGCATATGGAAAAAAAGTGACAAGCTACCTCCTCCCCTTGAAATTCTGAGACAACGTGTATTGAGAGTCCATCTCCAAGCCAGAATGTTTGGACAGGTCAGCACTGCTCTACAGGATTCCCAGGTGGATCCCCTGCAGATTGGCTACCACAAGAACAAAGCCAGAATGTTTGGACAGGTCAGCACTGCTCTACAGGATTCCCAGTTGGATCCCCTGCAGATTGGCTACCACAAGAACAAAGCCAGAATGTTTGGACAGGTCAGCACTGCTCTACAGGATTCCCAGTTGGATCCCCTGCAGATTGGCTACCACAAGAAGTCTGATGGCCAGCTGAGACCAACCCAGACAGATACCCTTCCAGCTCCAAGGCCCATCATTGATATTGATATACAAAACAGATGGTTGTTCTATCAGATGTTCTAGCAGAACAAAGAACTTACCTGCACCGATCTTTGAAGAGCGGGAGTGAGTCAGAATGATGAGGACAGACAGAACAGTATGAAACTGATGACAACGATGATAATAAAGACTCCTTGGTTGCCTAAAGATTAAACTAATATTTGTAATGAGGAACATGTTGGTTGATGTCTCATCACTTGTAAAACATTTGATAAAATAAAATATTTCAGCCAGATAAGTTTGTAGTTGAATCCAGCTTATTTATTTTGATATCAGTGGATTCGTTGGCACTAAAAAATTGTGGTTTAGCAGTCAAAACCATATTTCTGGGTTTTTAAGTTGAAAAATTTTCGGAAATCTTTGTTTACGGCAGTCATTTTGTAAAATCTAAGATGGCGGCCATATAAGTACCAGGTTAAATGAAAACATAGTTTTTTACAATTTCTAATACAATAACATTTCCAAAAGCTTAAGTTCTGATACTCTCCGCAAAAATATGATAAAGTCATATGGTGATCCCGACTATTTCAGAATATCATAAGCAAAAGTAATAAGGACGTTAATAAAATCTGAAAACTTATTAACAGTTTAGTTTAGCCAAAAAAACTACCTATTAAATATTCGGTAACTTTTTCAGCTTTATCACAAACGACCAAATCTCTCTCTCTCTCTCTCTCTCTCTCTCTCTCTCTCTCTCTCTCTCTCTCTCTCTCTCTCTCTCTCTCTCGTGGCTATAAAGTTTATAGCTTTAACCTTTTAATAAATTATGGAAATTGGGTTTTGTTCAAGCCTTGTCAGAGTGCAAATCACTGGTGAATGCCCATTTTTTAATGAATTCCAGCGTGATGTCAGCAAGATTAACTCACGAAAAAGTTTAATGAAAATACAAAAACCAATCTAGCCGTCCTTCGATTCTTTCCAATTTGACATTTTGCAACAAACTGTTGTTTCTGAATAGATGGTGTCTGGAACCGAACATGAAATTTGACCAAGCTCTCTTATATAATCAAATCGACTTTAATATTTAGACTCAAGTCATATTTTAACGTAAATTGAAGCTAAGCTCACCACAAAAGGTATACTTTCATTATTAATTTTTTTTTCATGACACAGAATATCAATTGGGAATTAAAACATTAGTTTTAGCTAGCAGACGGTATTCCAAACCCAAATAAGAGCGACAACATTAAGGAATTACATATAACATGCTTAGAAATACCAAAGGAACAACAAAATAACAAAACCGCATGCAAGTGTACGCACAACTAAATACATAAATATGCGACAATGACTTTGAAGACCCACTTTCTAGGTAATGTAGTTCCTCCGATTTCGCGCTGACCAGCAACAGCTCTCGGTAACGAGCGTAATCGCGAATACAATAAAATGATATTTACCACACTCATCCGCCAGATGACTAGTCTTAGGCGCTCTTTCACTTTTACAAGAGCCGTATCATTGCCTTCGCCAAAATTCTTCGATTTTGCGAAGGGTATGTATTCACCCCTGTCTGCTTGTTATTAGTTTGTTTGTTTGTTTGTGAGCAATTTTACGCAAAAACATCAGCATCGATTTTGACTAAACTTGGTAGTCATGTTGGGTATGACCCAAGGAATAGTCTGTAACATTTCGAATATAGTACATAAAAGTACAAGTACGCAGCAGTACCTTGAAAATAATCGCAATGGTAACTGAATAGCAAATATTTTGTTAGTTTACTTTTTGTTTGTGAACATTATCTATCAATTACATAACCTACTTCAGCGAAACTTGAAGAAAATACATTGATGTATAAGTACATCATAAGAGCAACATAAGACTGCTTGGCGTGAAGGAGGCATGCTCTCTACCGAGTGATCATACAAGAAGCTTATCGACAATGAATAAAAGCAATATACACACACACACACACACACACATACATACATACATACATACATATATATATATATATATATATATATATATATATATATATATATATATATATATATATATATGGGTTGGAGCTGTTTCAATGGAGCATGTAAATGAACAAGCATTATCGTGACCGATGTGGTAACGTCCCTGACTGGTGAACACCAGACTTGGGTTTGAGTTACGCTCAAACTCCTTAGTTCCTTAGGTTGCTGCTACCTCACCATCCTCATGAGCTAAGAATGGGGGGTTTGGGGGAGCTTATAGATCAATATCTTGAATCATCAGCAGCCATTGCCTGGCCCTCCCTGGCCCTAGCTTGGGTGGAGAGGGGGCTTGGGCGCTGATCATATATATACATGGTCAGTCTCTAAGGCATTTTCCTACTCGATAGGGTCATGTCACTGCCCCTTGCCTCTAGCATTCATGAGCGGCCTTTAAACCTTTAAATGTGGGGAAATACAACAGGAACAGTCCAATTTAGTGAGCAGGGAACAACAGACGAAATAGTTTTGAGCAAGGTCCTATTGACGTTGAGTGATTGGTCATGAGCAGCAAAAAAAAAAGGGGGGGGGGATTGAGGCTGTGCAAACAACGTGTAGGATGACATGATCGGCGGGTAAAAGCGAGATGAAGGATGATGAATGATGATGGAGGATTGAAAACGTCACGAAGGATGACTGGGACTTGAAAATGGATGAAGGATGATTGTGGATTAAAATATGATGAAGGATGATTGGGGATTAAAAATAGATGAAGGATGATAGGAAGAAGAAATAGTTATGAAGGATACTTGGCAAGTGGAAAGGGACGAAGGAAGACTAGTGGGTGAGAAAGTGATGAAGGATGATTGGTGTGTGAAAAGATAATGAAGTATGGTTGAGAAGTGAAAATTTAATGATAAAAAAGAATTGAAGAGGAACAGTGGTAAATAATAATGGGGGATAAATACGTCACTGAAGATGACGGCGGGTGAAAATGTTATCAAGATTGATTGGCGGGAGAAAATGTTTTCAAGACTGATTGGCGGGTGAAAATGTTATCAAGATTGATTGGCGGGTGAAAATGTTTTCAAGATTGATTGGCGGGAGAAAATGTTTTCAAGACTGATTGGCGGGTGAAAATGTTATCAAGATTGATTGGCGGGAGAAAATGTTATCAAGATTGATTGGCGGGAGAAAATGTTTTCAAGATTGATTGGCGGGTGAAAATGTTATCAAGATTGATTGGCGGGTGAAAATTTTATCAAGATTGATTGGCGGGTGAAAATTTTATCAAGATTGATTGGCGGGTGAAAATGTTATCAAGATTGATTGGCGGATGAAAATGTTGTCAAGATTGATTGGCGGATGAAAATGTTGTCAAGATTGATTGGCGGGTGAAAATTTTATCAAGATTGATTGGCGGGTGAAAATGTTTTCAAGATTAATTGGCGGGTGAAAATGCTATCAAGATTGATTGGCGGGTGAAAATGTTATCAAGATTGATTGGCGGGTGAAAATGTTTTCAAGATTAATTGGCGGGTGAAAATGCTATCAAGATTGATTGGCGGGTGAAAATGTTATCAAGATTGATTGGCGGGTGAAAATGTTATCAAGATTGATTGGCGGGTGAAAACATGATGTAGGATGATTAGGCCGCGAAAACGAGATTAAGCATGATTGGTGTAAAAAAAATGAGAAAGAATGAAGGGTTGTGTAAACGTGATGGAGGAAAATTGGCAATGGAAATATAAAGAAAGATGATTGGGTGGGTTAAAGATGAAAAATGATTAGGTGAATCGGTGATGAAGGATGATTAGAGGGGAAAGATGATTATTGGAAATAAGTGATGAAGGATGACTTAGAGGAATTATATGAAGGAAAATTGTGGGAAACAAGATGAAGGATAATGTGGGGAACATGATGAAGGACGATTGGGGAAAAAATGAAGGATGATTGGGGAAAACATGAAGAAGGATGACTGGGGGAAAGGTGATGGAAGATGATTGGGGGAAACATAATAAAGGATGATTGGGGAAAACAGGATGAAGGATGACTGGAGGAAACGTGATGAAGAATGATTGGGGAAAACATGACAAAGGATGATTGGGGGGAAACATGATGAAGGATGATTGGGGGAAAACATGATGAAGGATGATTGGGGGGAAACATGATGATGGATGACTGGAGGAAACGTGATGAAGGAAGATTGGGGAAAACCATGATGGAAGATTGGGGGAAACCATGATGAAAGATGATTGGGAAAACATGATAAAGGATGATTGGGGGTACACGATGAAGGATAATTGGGGAAAACATGATGAAGGATAATTGGGGAAAACATGATGAAAGATGACAGGGGGGAACATGAAGAATAATTGGGGAAAACATGATATATATATATATATATATATATATATATATATATATATATATATATATATATATATATATATATATATATATATATATATATATATATAGCGTCTGGAAATCCATCCTTTTAGAGATATATTTAGGCCCTTTTGGTTGATTGATTGATTTGAAGGTCTCTGGCATCCTGACATCGAAGTTAGGCTCTTTTGGCTCTGTCTTTATTGAAGTTAGTTTTGAACCCTATTAGCCTAATTCCACCCAAGAGTCAGTAAACCAAAAATTATCATTGTTTATATCGACAATCAAACCCAATAAAAATGTACCTTTATAAACGAAGTATGCAAACTGCTCTTCATTTATTATTATTATTATTATTATTATTATTATTATTATTATTATTATTATTATTATCCAAGCTACAACCCTAGTTGGAAAAGCAAGATGCTGTAAGCCCAAGGGCTCAAACAGGGAAAAATAGCCCAGTGAGGAAAGGAAATAAGGAAATACATAAATGATGAGAATAAATTAAATTAACAATATATCATTCTAACAGCGTCAAAACAGATATGTCCTATATAAACTATTAACAACGTCAAAAACAGATATGTCATATATAAACTATAAAAAGACTAATGTTATTCTGGTCAACATGAAAACATTTGCTCCAACTTTGAACTCTTGAAGTTCTACTGATTTAACTACCCGATTAGGAGGATCATTCCACAACTTGGTAACAGCTGGAATAAAACTTTCATTTAACATTCAGTTCTTATAAGTAACGAGTTATATAAACTAATAACATTGTTTCATTTAATATGGGTTTAAAATGTATAAACTCTCGAAAATACTACACTGAAATAATAACGTTAAGGAAAAAAAACCGTCTTCGACCTTTTTATAACGACTATTGACAAAAAGACTGAAAAAAAAAGACCAGGATTGACAAAAAGACTGAAAGAAAGACCAGAATTGACAAAAAGACTGAAAAAAAGGACCAGGAACTGAAACACCAGCCTAAGAAAGAGTACTCCCACCACATAAACTGCTCAAAATTTTCCACTTGACTGAAAACCTTTTCCAAAGATTTCTTTTTCTCCCCAAGCAGATGAAACAAAAATAAAACCCGTTTGCACTGAATAGGAGGAAGTTAACGGAAAGACTAAAGACTGAAGGTCTGGCTAAAACGAGTGAGTTTTGAAGCGAACAAATGAGCAAGGTCGTTATTATAACGCTGGCTGTGTGGCTTTCTTGCGAGGTTACGGCAGTTCAATGCCTCTTTTTTTTTTTAACCTCGCTAGGTTCTATATATATTGGTACCAGGAAGTTCCTGGTATAAACATGTCTGATAGAAACTATACAAAGAATTCCACAATGTCATCAAGTACACGGAAAATCGAGCTTCAAAGGCTAATTAGTGTAAGCGTTATAACTTTCATATAACTCAATATTCAATATATATATATATATATATATATATATATATATATATATATATATATATATATATATATATATATATATATATATATATATATATATATATATATATATATATATATATATATATATATATATAGCCTATATATATATATATATACTCGTGTACGCAACCCGTCAAAAATAACTGTTAAATATTTAGTAGATATGTACACACATGTACACAGATTCAACACTTCCCACCCCTCACCATACCCTAATTACAGCCCCTCTCACTAGGGTATATGACTACTCCTTTTCCCCTACCAGAGACGGGGAGAGATAGAATAGTTACGTCTTGCCACTGAAAGTGACCAGAAAGAA
>NC_090742.1:74623694-74628694 GCF_036898095.1 Palaemon carinicauda | reverse complement strand
GAAAGACAAGGTCGCTAACAATCATGGCACCAGAGTCTTTAAACGAAGTCGGAACCTAAGTGCTAACTCCATTTCAGAATTACCTGGCTAGTCATCAGTCTCATGCCAGCGAATTTTCCCCAACTTTCCGACCCACCAGGTGACACAATTGATAGCTTTTAATTGGAAATTACCCCTAATGAGTCAATATGGCATGATTGGTAACAGCCTTGCCTTTCATTTGAAAGGGCTACGGTTCCATCTCAGTATGAGATAGAAATTTATTTCTATATGAACATATCGTGTTGATTTTCATCCATATATATATATATATATATATATATATATATATATATATATATATATATATATATATATATATATATATATATATATATATATATATATATATATATATATATATATATATATATATATATATATATATATATATATATATGATAAAGCCATGAAAAACATCCACGTAAACTATCAAATACAGAATAAAAAAGATTTCTTTAAACAAGTTTTTGTACAACTCAACAAAATTAATTTTCGTGAAAAAGTTTTATTTCTACCTCTAATGTTTCTATCCTTGAAAGATACACGAACTATGAAACAAAATATTACTTTCAAGGATCCCAATAGTTTTTTGTTTTTTTCTAATTGAAGCTTTTGGTTTGACACCAATTATATATAGCAATAAACGACTAAAGGAATGACTATGTTATTGTCGACTTTAACATTCACTGTTTGCGCACATAATAAAAAAAAAATTCTTAATTGCGAGAATTTTATATGATTCATTAACTTTCAAAATTATTATATTTTTCCTTAACTCAATTATCGGGGTAAAGCTTAGGCCAAAGTATATGAATAAAAAAAAGGTTAATTACAGAACCCTTTGTCACATTTGGCATCGTTGTTCAGTTAGTTCTGTATGCATATTTCATAAGATTTGTCCTAATTCTGACCATCCTTTGCATTCGTATCTTACCAAACTATAAGATCCTGTGCATAATAATGGGTATTCAGTTTGTTACAAGTCTTTCCTTTTCAAACATAAAGCTCATTGCCACATTAATCTATAAGTTTTATTCCAGCTGTGACCTGATTAATAAAAAATGTAGTTGAATAGGTGGAACTTCAGAAGTTTAAACTTGCAGCGAATGTTTTTATGGGGGTAATGTTCTAGAAAACATACAGCCTTGCATAATACTAATCCTTTTAAAAGTCCTTCCCTCTTAGCCTTTTTTCTTTATAACTAAGAATAGTGGTGTAAACCACAAGCCGCAGAGAGGAAAGATCATTTAAATAAATACTTAATCCCGTTTGAGACGTGACTTTGAAAATAATATTCTCTTGAACAATAAAGTACTTATACCCGATCCACCCCACCCTCCATTCAACACCACAAAAGGTGGCATTGAAACAATTTCCTGATTATATTCCATTATAAAGATTAAAAATTTTATGGAGGGGGGATTTCATAGAACTAGGGGGGGAGGGGGGCTCTAACCAGTAGTACAGTTGGCTTCATTAATTCAGATGTATTTCACAGAAAGCTAGGGAAACCTCAGTGTATTGGAATTAATGAGGCCATCTACACCTTATACTATCATGGCCGAACCCATTTCCTTCTCTCTCAGAAACACATAAACGAAGTACACATTTTTGGACTACGGAGAAGTACACCGAATGATAATTTGTGGTCTATCTGCTGAGTCATTAGCAGCCATTGCTGGCCCACCCTGGTCCTAGCTTAGGTGGAGAAGGGGCTTGGGCGCTGATCATATAATATATGGTCAGTCTCTAGGGCATTGTCCTGCTTGCTAGGGCAATGTCCCTGTCCCTTGCCTTTGACATTCATGAGCGACCTTTAAACCTTTTAACTGTTATACAATTATTTTGTTAACAAAAGAGTAATAACTCTGTGAAAATGACTTGACAAAGATATCTGGTCTAATAAAAATTTTAAAAATTTTGACATGTTAGTAATTTCCTAAGACTATGTGTATGTGCATTTATATTAAATTATAAAACCGATTAATTAGGAAAAGACGGTGCAGATTAATGATTGAATGAATGTATGTATATATGTATGTATGTATGTTATGTATGTATAAATACTTAACATATCATTTTAAGTTATAAATACAAACAATGCATGATACTTTGATATATGCTCCCGATGTAAAGAAAAAAAAAGTGCATGTATATATACATACATACATATATATATATATATATATATATATATATATATATATATATATATATATATATATATATATATATATATATGTGTGTGTGTGTGTGTGTGTGTGTGTGTGTATATATATATATATATATATATATATATATATATATATATATATATATATACATATATATATATATATATATATATATAAATATATACACACACACACACACATATATATATATATATATATATATATATATATATATATATATATATATATATATATATATATATATATGTGTGTGTGTGTGTGTGTGTGTGTGTGAGTGTATGATCTGAGAAAAAAGTCCATCTGCCCACCGAATGACAGCCTAACGAAGGGCTTTCAGTTAAAATTCATGCCATGCGGTATAAAACCTTTACAATACAAACCAAAACCCAAATGAATAAGCAAAGCAGAGTGGAGCGTCGGAAACCATCGAAACAGCCACCGAAAAAAATTCCTGAACAAATTCCCATCTTGCGGCCGGGAGATGGTCAGCTACGATAAACAAAGGGGGAGAATGTGGTTTCCCTCCGAAATTCCATGGTCTGTCGAGTAGGGTATTAAGTATCGACTTGTTGACAGCGTCACGCCTTGAGGAAAATGACTAGATAAAATAAGAGGAAGTTGTTGTAGAAGAGAAATATAAAAAACGCTTCGAACAACAAAAATAGATATATACCTGTTAAAAAAATTTGATGAGTTAGCTGTCAGGGCTAAACTAAATCTGATGTCTGTAAGTACAGTAGTAAACCTTGAGTCTGCAGGTGAAGCAATTATAGGAGGAAAATAAAAACTCCATGTTCTCTAACAGTGGTAATAACCACCTTTAGGTATACCAAATGAAAAAGAAAATGTTTTTGTCAAGAATGAATTACGAATGAAGCCACTATAAGGACTGACTACTGATTGTAAAAATAGGTCATTCACAAACGAATAACTTAAAGGCACTTATTAATATGTTCTCCAAAGAATAATTCAAATCATTAAACCGATGTAAAAAAAAAAAAAAAAAAAAAAAATAAGAAAAAAAAATTTGCCGATAAATTCGCTCCTATTAATAACCCTTACAAAATGCTTGAAACTCACTTTCTTTACCTATACTGTTCAATAATACGACCTTTCATTCCATGCAAACATTCACTGCAATAGAATTCCAAGGTCACAGAAAAATACTTTATTCCTAGATTTCCTGTATTTGTCGCACGTCATAAACATGAGACCGAAAACTCCAACGCATCAGTAAACGAAAAGCGCCGACGGTTTATAAATATTCCTCCTCCTCCTCCTCCTCCTCCTCCTCCTCCTCCTCCTCCTCCTCCTCCTCCTCCTCCTCCTCCTCCTCCTCCTACCTTTCCTCCCTTTTAACCTAAGCCTTGTCGGAGCCTGCAAGAAGGATTCTCTTCATCATCACGTGAATTGGTTTACGTAAACATTTCCATCATCAGCATCCATGTCCCCCCACCCAAAAGGGAAGTCCCGTCAACACAATAACAAGGCACTCCCAGCGCCCCTGGGGGAACTCTCTCTCTCTCTCTCTCTCTCTCTCTCTCTCTCTCTCTCTCTCTCTCTCTCTCTCTCGAGTTTTACGGCGGCAATGACCTTTAATGTCAGGATGCCAGAAAACTCAATCAATCAATAGTTTTTAATTTTCTTTATGAATTCACAAAATACTGACGTATATAGAATACTTTCCTTTTCTTCTACAGTATTTGTGTTTATGTAAAATGGTGACACTTCTACCACCCTACATTTTAATCATACTAAAATAAGATCACTATTTACCCTTTAGTTTATTAATAAAAAATTAATCATAAACTCACGCAAATAATGTAAAACGTATCAAATTTGGCCCTCAATAAATCATGTTATTATATAAATATAAAGTGTCTTTATCAGACAAAGAAAAGAAGTCAAAGAATTTTGCTATTATATATCTATAAATAGAAAATTGGAGAGTGAAAATTTATATTAAAAATAACTTCTTTCTTAATGGTATATTTCTTTCGATATTTTTCAAGGTCATACAAAAACCTGTATAGAAGCGTGATTTTCCCATTGTGCGTTTATAGTAACAGTAATCTTAAACTCTTTATAGCAATTTTTGTTGACAACCCGCCATAGAATTGCAAACGATCACACTCAATTTAAATCATGTACAGTAATTGAAAAAAAAAAATACACACCAAATACAAAATTATATATCTCATGAATCAACTTCATATATAAATGGATTTAAAGGTTTAAAAGGATGCCCAGGAATGACACAGGCAAGGGATAGTAACATTGCCCTATCAAGCAGGACAATGCCCTAGAGACTGACCATATATACATATGATCAGCGCCCAAGCCCCCTCTCTACCCAATCTTGGACCAAGGAGGGTCAGGCAATGGCTGCTGATGAGTCAGCAAATAGACCTATAGGCTCCCCCAAACATCCCAGCCCAATCCTTAGCTCACAAGGATGGTGAGGTTGCAGCGACCAAAGAAACTGATGAGTTTGAGCGGCACTCGAACCCCAGTCTGGCGTTCACCAGTCAGGGACGTTACCACGTTGACCAAATTAAAATGCCCTTGCCCATAATGTTTCAAACCTTTATTTAACTGGTTATCGTAAAAACTTCCAATGTGTGCCAGACTTAAACAATATCTCGAAGAGAGAGAGAGAGAGAGAGAGAGAGAGAGAGAGAGAGAGAGAGAGAGAGAGAGAGAGAGAGAGAGAGAGAGAGAAAGAGAGACCGCAAATTCCTTCCGAAAGCGGCCGTAGCGGTG
>NC_090742.1:74595206-74623194 GCF_036898095.1 Palaemon carinicauda | reverse complement strand
AACCTTTTAATGTTAACAATATATATATATATATATATATATATGCATGTATATATATAACTATATATACATATAATATATATGCATATAATTTTACAAACTAATATAGATATCTATATATACCCACATATAATATATACACAAGGTGATATCTAGTCAGTATGAGGAGCTATGCAACCTAGCATGTTAAATGAGGTACCGTATGAAAAATTTGCAAACCTATTTCTTAAACTGACATCTGTTCGAAATCTTTCTTATACGTATCACAAAAGCAAAAACTGTATATGAACCTCAGATAAGAGAGAGGAGAGAGAGAGAGAGAGAGAGAGAGAGAGAGAGAGAGAGAGAGAGAGAGAGAGAGAGAGAGAGAGAGAGAGAGATTCATTAGGTTATAAACTTGATTTACTTACCCTAAAAGCCTCGATCTTCTCCCCGAAATAATCTAGGAATTCGTCCAAAGCAGATGGAGGATCGGGGAGCCCAGGAACTGTGCCAGACCATTTCTCTTGAAAAGATGTTGAACCCCAATGTAAGCCTGACAATCTCACCATCGTTCTTGCGATCAAACCAAAAGGTACAATCCACTATTAATCTCGCTTAAATTCAACAATCTTTTTTGTTTGATAATGGTTTCTGCGACTTGAGAAATTTATCAAACGTCTGCATTTTACACGTCTACAGTGATAAAGACTGGGAGACAATTTGATAAAACATTATCTTTATGAAATTTCGATAAAGTGCAATGCTTTAATCAGAAAAATTGACAAAATCTAAACACTTCAGTTCACGGACGTTTCATAGGTCATGTACTTCCACGTCATTTGCCGTAATGACAATACAATAAAGACAAGTGGCTTTTACATCAGCTTTATAAGTACCGTCTTACCAATCTTCAACTTCCATTTTTCACTAATTAATCAACATATTAGTTCATTTTTTTCTTAGATAGTTAACAATCTTGATAGTCCTTCGAGAATAATTATCACACCACACGAATGTTCCTTAAAACAGTGATGTTCTGAAAGAACCAGAAGACTGCGTTGAAATCTCCAAAATACGGTCGTTCTATTAAAAACTTTAAAATGGGTCTTCAGGCGTTTGTATTGGCTTTCTAACGGTTTACCACACACAGTTGTTGATGTTTCAAACTGTCTTAGGAAAAGCTACAATGATCTTGGTCTCGTGATATCATAGAAACAAAGAATTGCTTTTGAACTTGCTAAATGATGCACCATAACTCTTGTTACTTATAAACAAATACCTTTACACTGAATTAGTTTTATCCTTGTAATTCAAGTAAATGAGATTTTACCAGTAAAAAAAAAACATGCGAAATTAGTCACTAATATCCCAGTATTTTAGATAATAAATTCATGTATTTAGTTCAGAATCACCGGCTAGTTCCTCCTTTGAAGACCGGAAAATCAGAGGAGTATCACTTCCATCACACAAGATATCTAACAATACATTAATTACGGGTCATAACTATATTTCCAAATAACAAACATACATTAAACTGCTTATTTCTATTCTATATCCACAGAGCTTTCACGGGAGATTTTCTAATGCAGCACCACCTTCTGAGAACTTTCTTTAAAATCCATCGTATTAAAATCCCTTGTCCTTTTCTTCTATAGATTTCGGGGGCTCGTCCCTCTTCCAAGATCACTTTTTCAAGAACCACATGTAGTTAGGGTAATCTTGTCCACCAGACATGTCGCAGGTACGACCGAACAGAGCTACTACAAGCAGACGTATAGACGACACACGAGCGACGAGAGCTCACTCGAAGTGTGGGGGGAGAAAGTCGCAATTAGGTTCAACAGATGGTCCGACGAACGATATCCAAGGGGGACGATGTAATAAATAATAAGAAAACGCGAAAACGCGACTCTTTCTCGTGTTCACTTAAAAGTCGAATTAGAATTCATACCTGTCAGGTTCAGTAAAAAGAAAACAGATATGATATTTGATGTCAAGAGCTTTACGTCAAGATATAAACATTGAGGGATTTACTCATTCTAATGAGGGAGAGATCTTTATCGAAATAACAATGTTCTATTAACTTAATACGCCTGCAGCATAATGTCAACATCTGAGAAGAGCAGTATACGTGTTCACTTAAAAAGTCGAATTAGAATTCATCCCTGTCTGGTTCAGTAAAAGAAAATAGAAATTATATTTGATGTAAAGGGCTTTGCGTCAAATGAGCAATTTACTCATTAAATGAGGGAGATATCTTTATCAAAATAACAATGTTTTAATAACTTAATACACCTGCAGCATATTGCCAGCATCTGAGAAGAGATTGATATAATGTTTTAACTATCTAATAGAGTAGGTGCGTGTCCGGAAGTCTCGTCATCTGAAAAGATCAAATCAGACTCCGGAAGAGAAAGCAGCAGCCAATCAAAAGTGCCAAATTAGAAAACTACTTCCTAATTGTCGTCTGTGATTTGTCTGTGATTTCTCTTCCTTTCTCCGAGTCTTTCCAAGTTCCGAACCAGACATCAATTATTCCTATTCGATTTGCACAACCCTAAAATTAGCAATAATTACAAAGTGCCGAATAAACGCCTCTTGATGAATTAATCACTGTCATTGAGTTTGACTGGTCGTTTGTATTATTATTATTATTATTATTATTATTATTATTATTATTATTATTATTATTATTATCATCATTATTATTATTATTATTATTATCCATTCATTAATCTCTTTATTAATATCATTATTACTACCTAAGCGACAACCTTCTTTGGAAAAGCCGGATGGTATACGCCCAATGACTCCAACAGGGGCAACAGTCCAGTGAGGAAAGGAAATAAGGGAATAAGTAAACTGAAAGAAAATAAATAAACTACATGTGAAATAACGAACAATTAAAATATTTTCAGAACAGGAACATTAAAATAAATCTTTCATATACAGACTACAAAAACTTCGACTTTGGCAGACAATACATAAACCACCAACTTTGCAATTCTAACAAGAGATTCTTCCAATTGGTCCATACTGCAGGTTTGAATTCAATTCAAGAGACGAACTCGCAAAGAAAAGCGAGTGACCAAGAACAGACGAATTCCTAAGAAACCGCGAAAGTCGGACGCAAAACAATTTTTGCTCTACATAACTGAAGAGGAAATGGATGGATGACGATGGGGGGGGGGGGGTAGAAAATGACCGAATGGGAAAGATAAATGAATTAAGAGATACTCAATGAGATCGAAGGATGAAATATGCATGATACAATATTGTTTGCACTTCTGCTTCATTAATATCATTAATAGCGCAAGTTGGCACCAGAGGCATTTCTTCCACAGTATCAATTAACGATGAATACATAATACACACAGAAAATTGCATTACAATTAAGTGATTACAATGATAACGGCATCGATGAACTGGGGTGTTTTTTTTTTTTTTTTTTTTTTTTTTGGCTGGGCTCCCAGTTGTGGAGAGTAGATGGCTGATCCATGTTAGCACCGCCTAAATGGTTACTTTGTTTTACTTACTTCGATGGCTGCTTTTCCGGTCCCATACTGCAGGAGGACCCCACTCTCTACAGGACCTCCGCTGTCGTTTTGCCTTGATCGTTCAGAGTATTTATCGTTTCAGATCACGTATTGTTCATTTACTGTTAAATCGTCACTGTTGTAGGATTGTTGAAATAAGAAAGTCTTCGGTTTCCTCTTGAAAGCTTTAATGTCTTCAATCATTCGAATGTTTCGTGGGAGCTTATTATAGTCTCGGGGACGCATATTTAAAGGCTCTGGAGCCTAAAGTAGACATATATCTAGGTTCCAACAGTTTGAAGCCATCTGTAACTCTTCTCGTGTCGACACGATTTGTTGGCTTGCTCTATACATTTCTTCTTACAGTAATACATGCAATCTGAATACATTTCTACTTGCACCGTTTTGAATGTTTTATGAAGATAACATGTCCTATCATTTCATTTTACTAATCTTTCCCTTTATTACATGTTGCAGGTTATTGATAAATTTCCAATTTGTAACACTCATATTGTTCCTAATTTGGTGTTATCTTTTTCTTGTGATGCATCGATCTAATTTCCCCTTAGAAAAGAGTTTTCATATTCCTTTCATTGGCAAATTTCTGCTTTTAGTTTTAGAGAAAGTGTTTGTGTACTATGCGGTCTCGTAGATGAAAATTACATCGAAATTGAGATTATGTTATTTAACGTAAAATAAACAAACGATCGTTTTTCAATTCTTGTACTGGATTTACAAAACTTCATACCCATATCTGAAGTTTGGAGGTTGATCGGTATTGACAGCAGGTTCATATTTTGGCGTCTGGCAAGTTTGGGTCTCTTTACCGTTGTAGGTGATCTTTACTTGAGAGGCGGCCTTGGGTCCCCTTACGGCCCCCAATTCGAGCTCTTCAGTGGATATTTGAAGAGCCTTATTTTATTCCTCGGTTTGGGAATTTCGAGGGTCTTGGGAAACTAATATATCTCCAATTAGTTGTATTAATATTTCCCAGTATTTTATACAGAAATTGGATGGGGGTGGGGAGAAGACCAGTCATAGAAGATCTTGGTGAAAATTGAAGATTCACTTATTGCACGGTGGGTTTCCGCTTTCTGGACATTCCAAGGCTGTCTTCGTCTTTGTTCAGAGGATAACGGATGTATGACATTTACTTACAGTGGATTACTAACAAGATTTTTTTCAGGGTATTTTACGCCTTCATTCAACTAGCTTCGATTTGAAACAACCTTTCAGTCTATTTTAGGATTGGTTTGTAGGCTATATAGGATAGGTCATTTTGTGTGTGTGTGTGTGTGTGTGCGCGCGTGTCCAAAGATGTGACACGAAGCAATTAGGTATCTGCCTCTACAATTAGAGCACTTTATGACTTTATGAAATTGGGAGTTTTACCTCTTCCTGTACTGTAGGTCTTGGTTGGGCCTGTATAAGCTACAAAATCAACGCACCTCAAGCGTAATAGTAAATAATACTCAATCCAGGCAAGATTTACAAACTACTTCTGTAGGTCTTGGTCCAAGGGCACGTCTTACAGTTGCCACGGTTATTATCAAGTTGACAAGGACTGGACTTCTACGAGATTTTCTTGCTCTCACGCTAGCTGCTTTCGGATACTCAATCATACTCGCAAAATTACAAATATTAATTTTCAGCAATTGAAAACAAATTTAAGATACATTTTCTATACACTGTAGAGGAATTAACTTACATCGGCCTCCTATGATATGCTTTTTTCGAATTACTTAAAAGTAAAGAGAAAATGCTAGCTTATTTTGTATCCGATATCACTAAATATCCATATGCAGTTTTCTAATACTTAACAGGAATCAGTAGTGGTGGTCAATAACAATGCCTCACAAGAAACAACCTACCAAAAAGGGGCTAAGGAAATCATTGGTTTTATTCATAAATAATTTACGAATTGTTGGTTTTATTCACAGCTAATTTACGAAAATTATTGATTTGTTCAGAAATCATATAGCAAATTTATTGGTTTTATTCATAAATTTTGAGAAATCATTGGTTCTATTCAATTCAGAAATCTTTTAGTTAATTTATTGGCTTTATTCATGAATTTTGCAAAATTATTGATATTATTCATAAAACAATTAAGGAAATCGTGCAGTTTTTCCACTTAACCAAACTATTAGTTTCTGGAACTCTGAAACCACAAATCCACTTATACGTCAAAAGGCCATTGATCTCTGATCGCAAGTTGAGATAATTAACGACCATGAGTAAAACAGGCAATTAAGAGAATACTCTCACTAATGCAATTTCTGTTCCGAGAGGTCGAGCTATAAAAGAGCTTTGTTATTTTACTTTCCTTTGTCATATCTAAAATAATGTGGACATTAAAGTAAAGATTGACTAATGTTAATGAAAGTATTCTAATAAGAACATAGCATAACAGACCAACTGCTGTACAGATATTAATATATACTTAAGCGTATGAAATTATAATGGAGCATAATATTATCAACTCCTTGTATTAGAGTTTCATTGCAAAATCATATATGTGTATGCGAAGTAATGGCCTTTCATCTTCGGGTACTTCCGCTGAAGCTTGTAAATTTGGTACTTCCACTGAATTATTATTTCTATTATTATTTTAGTATTACTTTCTACGCTACAACCCTAGTTGGAAAAGCATGATGCTATAAGCCCCGGGGCGCCAACAGGGAAAACAGAGAAAAATATTTTTTCTAGAAGCGTAACAACATTAAAATAAAGATATCCTATATAAACTACAAAACTTTAACAAAAGAAGAGGAAGAGAAACAAGAGAGAGCAGCGTGCCCAAGTGTACCCTCAAGCAAGAGAACTCTAACCTAAGACAGTGGA
Source organism: Palaemon carinicauda (assembly GCF_036898095.1). Taxonomy (NCBI): domain Eukaryota; kingdom Metazoa; phylum Arthropoda; class Malacostraca; order Decapoda; family Palaemonidae; genus Palaemon; species Palaemon carinicauda. The sequence goes on along the minus strand of NC_090742.1, from coordinate 74,616,832 downwards.
AGACCAGGGTACAGAAGTTATGGCACTACCCAAGACTAGGGAACAATAGTTTGATCTTGAAGTGTCCTTCTCCTTGAAGAGCTGCTGACCATAGCTAAAGAGTCTCTTCTACCCTCAACAAGAGGAAAGGGGTCACTGAACAATTATAGTGCAGTAACCCCTTGGATGTGTGAGGACAGAGGAGAATAAGTAAAGAATAGACCAGACTATTTGCTGTGTGTGTGTATTCAAAGAGAAAATGAACCGTAACCAGAGAGAAGGATCCAATGTAGTACTGTCAGGCCAGTCAAAAGACCCCATAACTCTCTAGAAGTAGTATCTCAACGGGTGACAGTGTGTAGTCAAAGAGAAAATGAACCGTAACCAGAGAGAAGGATCCAATGCAGTACTTTCTGGCCAGTCAAAAGACCCCATAACTCTCTAGAAGTAGTATCTCAACAGGTGACTGGTGACCCGGCCAACCTACTACCTACTACCTACTACCTGAAGCTTGAGAATTTGTATTTACTTGTGAGATTTACTGCAAAACTGGCAGAAGTCTACAGGGATCAAAACATCTCTTGTGAAGATGACAGCAAGATATACAAAAAAACGCCTTTCAAAAATTCTGTTTCTTTCACTGTTATGACAGCTTGATGATAGATACTACCGTAAACTAACAGTAGTATGTTTTAACTCGCCAATTTTCGCGATTATTGTTGCTTACGTTATATATATTTATATAGATGTGGACTGTCAAGAATATACTTTTAGCTTTATATATTATATCCAATTGTTTTGGAAAATTACTATCCTAACGATGATCATTATTATCACTATTCATAAGCTAAAATTTTCCCGTATCATTATTCTTATTAAGCTAAAATTTTCCCGTATCATTATTCTTAATAAGCTAAAATTTTCCCGTATCATTATTCATAATAAGCTAAAATTTTCCCGTATCATTATTCTTAATAAGCTAAAATTTTCCCGTATCATTATTCTTAATAAGCTAAAATTTTCCCGTATCATTATTCTTAATGAGCTAAAATTTTCCCGTATCATTATTCTTAATATGCTAAAATTTTCCCGTATCATTATTCTTAATAAGCTAAAATTTTCCCGTATCATTATTCTTAATAAGCTAAAATTTTCCCGTATCATTATTCATAATAAGCTAAAATTTTCCCATGTCATTATTCTTAATAAGCTAAAAATTTTCCCGTATCATTATTCATAATAAACTAAAATTTTCCCGTATCATTATTCTTAATAAGCTAAAATTTTCCCGTATCATTATTCATAATGAACTAAAATTTTCCCGTATCATTATTCTTAATAAGCTAAAGTTTTCCCGTATCATTATTCATAATGAACTAAAATTTTCCCGTATCATTATTCTTAATAAGCTAAAGTTTTCCCGTATCATTATTCATAATGAACTAAAATTTTCCCGTATCATTATTCTTAATAAGCTAAAGTTTTCCCGTATCATTATTCTTAATAAGCTAAAATTTTCCCGTATCATTATTCTTAATAAGCTAAAATTTTTCCGTATCATTATTCTTAATAAGCTAAAATTTTCCCGTATCATTATTCATAATAAGCTAAAATTTTTCCGTATCATTATTCTTAATAAGCTAAAATTTTCCCGTATCATTATTCATAATAAGCTAAAATTTTCCCGTATCATTATTCTTAATAAGCTAAAATTTTCCCGTATCATTATTCTTAATAAGCTAAAATTTTCCCGTATCATTATTCTTAATAAGCTAAAATTTTCCCGTATCATTATTCATAATAAGCTAAATTTTTCCCGTATCATTATTCATAATAAGCTAAAATTTTCCCGTATCATTATTCTTAATAAGCTAAAACTTTCCCGTATCATTATTCTTAATAAGCTAAAATTTTCCCGTATCATTATTCTTAATAAGCTAAAACTTTCCCGTATCATTATTCATAATACGCTAAATTTTTCCCGTATCATTATTCTTAATAAGCTAAAATTTTCCCGTATCATTATTCTTAATAAGCTAAAATTTTCCCGTATCATTATTTATAATAAGCTAAAATTTTCTTGTATCATTATTCATAATAAGCTAAAATTTTCCCGTATCATTATTCTTAATAAGCTAAAATTTTCCCGTATCATTATTCTTAATAAGCTAAAATTTTCCCGTATCATTATTAATAATAAGCTAAAATTTCCCGTATTATTCTTAATAAGCTAAAATTTTCCCGTATCATTATTCATAATAAGCTAAAATTTTCCCGTATCAAACTCGCAAAGAAATAACTTACCTACGAAGATTCTAATGTATATAATGTTCATAAGCAAAGAGCGCAAAGCCATAAGAAATAAAAAAGGTGATAAGAAAATATCAAATAAACAAAACTAAATTCAAAGGAAAAGAATCACCGAATTTCTTGGACAAACCAAAGTATAGGAGCATGGCGTTTGACATCCACATCTCAGACTCTAACTTATGAACAACCACGATACTGTCAGTAGATATCAAGGCCAATAGAATATTCTATTGGCCTTGGTAGATATAGTCCATTTCTTTTATCGAGGCAAATTTACACCGACTCGCAGCGGTGCCCTTTTAGCTCGGAAAAGTTTCCTGATCGCTGATTGGTTAGAATTATCTCGTCCAACCAATCAGCGATCAGGAAACTTTTCCGAGCTAAAAGGGCACCGCTGCGAGTCGGTGCAAATCTGCATCGCTAAAAGAAATTGACTATAGTTCCTCAATTTTCCCAGTAGAGGAAAATACTGAAAAACATTGGTAAATGGCAATCGTGACTCCTGAACAAAATACGGATGTTGACGAGTAGCAAGTAGCGAATAAGAGAGGCGAGTACATTGATGACAAAGTTTTTTTTTTTTTATTGAAATAGAAAGCTTAATTACCGTATATCTATATCACGAATAATCTACCTTATATAGTAGAGAAAGTATCTGACTATATACATACATACATGCATATATACATACATACATACATACATACATACATACACACACACACACACACATATATATATATATATATATATATATATATATATATATATATATATATATATATAAATTTTCTTTACGATCACATTCAACTCTGGAGTATTTATAAGCTGGTGAGAGGAAAGTACGTGTATGTGCGCATATATATGTAAATATTTAGCCGTTATTTTTTATGGGTAGCGTACACTAGTATCTAATATTTAGTAGTTTCAACTATATTCTTGAGTGCTTCCTAAACTGAATCTTACAAACACCAGTAATATCCGGTACTCACTAAATAATAGGAATTTTTCAAATACCCTCGAAGAAAAAAAAAATCTTGACTGTGTAATAGCTGTCTCATATTCTAATTCAATATTATACAAGGTTATAATTTCTAAACTCCATTTCACATCTGGTGGAGAGAGAGAGAGAGAGAGAGAGAGAGAGAGAGAGAGAGAGAGAGAGAGAGAGAGAGAGAGAGAGAGAGAGAGAGAGCATCATCTACGTCATCCACCAAATTCATTTCAAGGGCAACAATTCCTTCAAGTTACAAAAAAACTATAGTCAATTTCTTTTAGCGAGGCAGATTTGCACCGACTCGCAACGGTGCACTTTTAGCTCGGAAAAGTTTCCTGATCGCTGATTGGTTAGAATTATCTCGTCCAACCAATCAGCGATCAGGAAACTTTTCCGAGCTAAAAGGGCACCGCTGCAAGTCGGTGCAAATCTGCCTCGCTAAAAGAAATTGACTATAGTAGTCCCCAATCGCATCCCAGTAGAAAACCTAAACAACGTAGGCTCACATGCTGAAAAAAAAGTAACTACTTTCCGCAACATGTCACTTGTTCATGTGAAGGAGATCAAGGACAAATCTTACGAATTCATTTATATTTTCAATATTATCTTTGGTGTCACTTTGATTTTGATTAAAAAAATGGCAACCGAAATAATTTCTCCAACGATTATTACCTAAAGACACGATAATTTTAAAAACGTTTCAAGCAGGTTTTTATAAACACAGTAGAATATTAGAAATATGGATAGCAGAATTTGACTGTTGTAATCAACACTCATCCAACCACTTGGAAAATAAAATATTTAAATCCTAATCGTGATGAAAAATTCATTATTTACATGTATACATGTATACCATGGGACTGACAATATGCAGAAATTATTTAAATTTTTCATCTCAGCAAATTGAATATTGAAAGGTGCACTTCCATATTGAAGAGAGAGAGAGAGAGAGAGAGAGAGAGAGAGAGAGAGAGAGAGAGAGAGAGAGAGAGAGAGATTCGTGTTTCCATAAAAAAATGCCAAGAGGTTTAACTGAAATATATAAGTATAGATCTTTCTCAATAATTCTGCATAAAATATAAAATAATTTAATGTTCGGGAAGTTTGTAAATTGATATCATAAAAGTTTAAGCTTCAATACCACTCATTACATTAATTCAGCTAGTCTAATTTCAATTTCATAATATTTACATTGGATGGAGTCTAATAATACAGTTTGCAAACGATGTCTGGTTTCAGCTTTCATACCTATCAACAATGGATAGAGGTTTTCTTCTCCCAAGACACAGATGTCCAAGTGTTATTTATAGCAAATCATGACCTCATACTGTAGAACAAGTAATTTCCCCGGCCTCAGGGGTTATAAGGATAGCCCAGCGGCATAGTAAGAAATATGAAACCAATTGTTCAAATTGTTCTAAAAGCACCAAAATTGGCACACATGTGGATTAATACATTCTGAACAATTTTGGATATGGAGGCATTCAAGATTCTCCCCGTAGCACATTTGGCGGCCATTTTTCAAAATGGCCGCTATTTACCGTTAGCGTCATTGAATATGTACCATAATTTGTCTTTTTGTGGATGCTAAAGGTGATAAGTGTGCTAGAGGTGATAAGTATTGTACAATTACACATACTTCTGTGCTTACCAAATAATTTGGCTACCATTTCACAAGAAAATGAATTTTACTTTGCAGCGGCAGCGTTGGTGGCAGTGACGGCGGCTGCAGTAATAGTATAGTGTTGATAGTCATGGTGCTTGTAGTAGTAACTTGTGGTAACATGGTGGTGTTTTGTGTCTTTGCAGGTGAGGCAGCACCAGCACCACCTGACATCAGAGACGCGTTGTTCCAGACTGCAGCCATGGCAAAGAAGTTCCAACTGCACTGAGGCGCTGGATGGTTGCCGGACCGGAGGTTGCTAGAGTGATTGTGGAATTTGACGACTTCAATCTGCATCCACACGATCAAGAGGAGACACGTCACCACGAAGAGACACCAAGTGTGCAGAACACTTTTGCCAGAGATGTGCGCTCACTCGTGGCCGTCATTGAAGAGCTGGGCAACCCTTTCGAGGAGGACAGTCAGGACTTGCTGGTGCTCGACACAAAGGAGATCGCAGACCCTGCAGTCATAGAAACAGTCCGTAACGCCAAGCAGATTGGCCAAGACCAGTTTGAAGCATTCTCAAAGGAATGCATCGTGGACAGAACCAAGTCCATTGAGGTGGCAATCCACCGGAACAAGCTACCACTGTTTGCGACCAAGAGAGGACCCAATATACCCAAAGGAAAAGAACAGGTCAAATCTCTGAAGAATGATGTTGCGCTCTTCGCACGATTATATATCGGCTGCCAGACCCGTGATGGGAATCTAGAAGAGTTCTTCAGGCATGAAAATCAGCAATGCCCTCCAGCTTTATCTGACGGAGGGAGACTGTACCTAGGGAGCAAGAGTGACTTGCTGGTGTGCCTTGAAGGCCATGCTGAGCCTCAGTTTGAAGCTCCTACTGTCACTGCTGTTGTCCTCGATGGAGCAGTAATCGTACAGATGTTGAAGCCGGGTACTGCCAACACGTTCGAGGAATATGCACAGCAAGTGTTCATCCCATACGTTGTACAACGTTTCCAACATGTATCACGTCTTGACCTTGTGTGGGACAGCTACAGAGCAGATTCCCTGAAGGCATCAACCAGAGAACAGCGTGGAAAGGGAGTACGTCGGCGTGTTGTCGACTCAGCAGTCATACCAGGAAATTGGCAAAGTTTCCTGCGAGTTGATAGCAACAAAGTGGAGCTCTTCAGCTACCTCTCCACCATGCTTGCAGAGTCCTTTCAAGAAGAAGGCAAGGAACTGGTCGTCACTGATGGGGAGCAGGTGATCTGTGTTCCACAGCAAGAGGATGTCAACTCACTCGCACCATGCAACCAAGAAGAGGCAGACACCCGCATGATGCTACATGTAGCACATGCTGCACAACATGGTCACCACCAGATACAGGTTCGAACAGTAGACAGTGACGTCGTGGTCCTAGCAGTGATGGTAGTCCAGAAACTACCAGCTGGAGACGAACTCTGGGTAGCCTTTGGGACAGGCAAGAACTACCGCTACATTGCAGCCCATGAAATAGCTTCCTCCCTTGGTCCAGAGAAGGCATGTGCTCTTCCAATGTTTCATGCCATCACAGGGTGTGATACTGTGTCAGCCTTCGTCGGACATGGGAAGAAATCTGCCTGGGCAACATGGAACACGCTGCCAGAACTCACTGATGCCCTGCTGAGTCTGGCAAATGCACCCACAAGCATCCAAGAGGATACAATGCATGTCATCGAGAGGTTTGTCATACTCCTGTATGACCGCACAAGCAAATGCAAGGACGTCAACAAGGCGAGAAAGCAGCTCTTTGCAAAGACGAACTCTGTTCAGAACATCCCGCCAACCTACGCTGCTCTGGAGCAGCATGTGAAGAGATCTGCCCTTCAGGGTGGTCATGTCTGGGGCCAGGCATTGGTACCAACGCCCGTGCTCCCTCCACCAACAGACTGGGGCTGGCATCGGAGTGATGATGGGCTCTACACACCACTCTGGACCACACTCCCTGAGGCATCCAAGGCCTGCTATGAGCTGGTGTCTTGCGGATGCAAGAAAGGCTGCAAAAACCGCTGCAAGTGCAAGAACGCTTCACTGCAATGCACTGGTCTATGTTTCTGTGAAGGCGAATGCCAGTAGATTGGGACAGAAAACTTGCTAACCAACATTATGATCTGTAGACATTCATAATTCTGGTGACCAGATTTGAAAAGTTCGGAATCATAATTAACATAGTGTGGCAAAATCTACGTTATTGTATTACATGTATGTACTGCAGGATTACACAAGTACTGTGCCTAGAGACTGGGCTTTTGGTCGACTATATAACTACAATCTGACCATACCGTAAACTTCCCGTACTCTGTGTATTATTTTGACTAGCAATTTTGCCAGCAATTTGAAATAAAAAAGCAACTTGAGCAATTAAAGTGTGTTCCTGAAATCAGGTACTGGTTATTAGAGGTATTATGTCATTGAGTATTGAAATCTTCATCAAATGTCCACTTTTTCCACAAAATGGCGGCCAGTTTGGGGGCCATTTTTGAGAAGATTCATCTAAATATCTGTTAAACATTTATTGATGTTAATTCTGATGTAAAAAAAGGGAATTTTGGCCCATCTAGCACCAAACTAACGACACATAATGAAGTCTATGTAATGACGCTAATGTTAAATGGCGGCCATTTTGAACAATGGCCGCCATATCTTCCTAAGGGCTAATCTTGAATGCCTCCATATCCAAAAATGTTTAGAATATATTAATCTACATGTGTGCCAATTTTGGTGCTTTTAGACCAATTTGAACAATTGGTCTGCTATGCCGCTGTACTAGGATAGAATCAACATGGAGAGCAAAGGTTTTGACAGCCTTTCATGAATTCACTGGCACTGACAACACTGAACTGTTCTCTCGTTTAGACAAAGCAGCATGGCTGTTAGTCTACATAAAGGCAGATGGAGATATAACCAGTACTCTTTAGATGCTTTCAACAGAGGCAAAAGTGACCAAAACTACGTTGACCGCTAGAGCTAGGTTCTTCTGTGCAGCCTACTCCACCAAAGGCATCCAAACCATCTCCGACCTGAGATGGCATTTCTTCTTTGAATTCACTAGCACTGACAACACTGAACTATTCTCTCGTTTAGAAAAGGCAACATGGCTGTTAGTCTACATAAAGGCAGATGGAGATATAACCAGTACTCTTTAGATGCTTTCAACAAAGGCAAAAGTGACCAAAACTACGTTGACCGCTAGAGCTAGGTTCTTCTGTGCAGCCTACTCCACCAAAGGCATCCAAACCATCTCCGACCTGAGATGGCATTTCTTCTTTGAATTCACTGGCACTGACAACACTGAACTATTCTCTCGTTTAGAAAAGGCAACATGGCTGTTAGTCTACATAAAGGCAGATGGAGATATAACCAGTACTCTTTAGATGCTTTCAACAGAGGCAAAAGTGACCAAAACTACGTTGACCGCTAGAGCTAGGTTCTTCTGTGCAGCCTACTCCACCAAAGGCATCAAAACCATCTCCGACCTGAGATGGCATTTCTTCTACTAAGAGCATATGGCAAAAAGTGACAAGCTACCTCCTCCCCTTGAAATTCTGAGAAAACGTGTATTGAGAGTCCATCTCCAAGCCAGAATGTTTGGACAGGTCAGCACTGCTCTACAGGATTCCCAGTTGGATCCCCTGCAGATTGGCTACCACAAGAACAAAGCCAGAATGTTTGGACAGGTCAGCACTACTCTACAGGATTCCCAGTTGGATCCCCTGCAGATTGGCTACCACAAGAACAAAGCCAGAATGTTTGGACAGGTCAGCACTGCTCTACAGGATTCCCAGTTGGATCCCCTGCAGATTGGCTACCACAAAAACAAAGCCAGAATGTTTGGACAGGTCAGCACTGCTCTACAGGATTCCCAGTTGGATCCCCTGCAGATTGGCTACCACAAGAACAAAGCCAGAATGTTTGGACAGGTCAGCACTGCTCTACAGGATTCCCAGTTGGATCCCCTGCAGATTGGCTACCACAAGAACAAAGCCAGAATGTTTGGACAGGTCAGCACTACTCTACAGGATTGCCAGTTGGATCCCCTGCAGATTGGCTACCACAAGAAATCTGATGGCCAGCTGAGACCAACCCAGACAGATGCCCTTCCAGCTCCAAGGCCCATCGTTGATATTGATATACAAAAAAGATGGTTGTTCTGCCAGATGTTCTAGCAGAACAAAGAACTTGCCTGCACCGATCTTTGAAGAGCGGGAGTGAGTTAGAATGATGAGGACATACAGAACAGTATGAAACTGATGACAACGATGATAAGCAAAAACTCCCTGGTTGCCTAAAGATTAAACTAATTTTTGTAATGAGGAACATATTGGTTTATGTCTTATCACTTGTAAAACATTTGATAAAATAGAATATTTCAGTCAGATAAGTTTATAGTTGAATTCAGCTTATTTATTTTGATATCAGTGGATTCGTTGGCACTAAAAAAATTGTGGTTTAGCAGTCCAAACCATATTTCTAGGTTATTAAGAAGTTGAGAAACTTTCGAAAATCTTTGTTTGCGGCAGTCATTTTGTAAAATCTAAGATGGCGGCCATATAAGTACCAGGTTAAATGAAAACATCGTTTTTTACAATTTCTTATACAATAACATTTCCAAAGTCAGAGTTCTGATACTCGCCACAAAAATGTGATAAAAGTCATATGGTGAGCCCGACTATTTCAGAATATCATAAGCAAAAGTAATAAGGACGTTAATAAAATCTGGAAACTTATAAGCAGTTTAGTTTAGCCCAAAAAACTACCTATTAAATCTTCGGTAACTTTTTCAACTTTATCGCAAACGACCTATTATCTCTCTCTCTCTCTCTCTCTCTCTCTCTCTCTCTCTCTCTCTCGTGGCTATAAAGTTTATAGCTTTAACCTTTTAATAAATTATGGAAATTGGGTTTTGTTCAAGCCTTGTCAGAGTGCAAATCACTGGTGAATGCCCATTTTTTAATGAATTCCAGCGTGATGTCAGCAAGATTAACTCACGAAAAAGTTTAATGAAAATACAAAAACCAATCTAGCCGTCCTTCGATTCTTTCCAATTTGACATTTTGCAACAAACTGTTGTTTCTGAATAGATGGTGACTGGAACCGAACATGAGATTTGATCAAGCTCTCTTATATAATCAAATCGACTTTAAATATTTAGGCGTAAGTCATATCTCACCACAAAAGGTGTACTTTCATTATCATTTTTTTTTTCACGACACAGAATACTATTTGGGAATTAAAACTCCGAGAGTTCAATACATTAGTTTTAGCTAGCAGACGGTATTCCGAAACCCAAATAAGAGCAACAACATTAAGGAATTATATATAACATGCTTAGAAATACCAAAGGAACAACAAAATAACAAAACCGCATGCAAGTGTACGCAAAACTAAATACATAAATATCCGACAATGACTTTGAAGACCCACTTTCTAGGTAATGTAGTTCCTCCGATTTCGCGCTGACCAGCAACAGCTCTCGGTAACGAGCGTAATCGCGAATACAATAAAATGATATTTACCACACTTATCCGCCAGATGACTAGTCTTAAGGCGCTCTTTCACTTTTACAAGAGCCGTATCATTGCCTTCGCCAAAATTCTTCGATTTTGCGAAGGGTATGTTTTCACCCCTGTCTGTTTGTTACTAGTTTATTTGTTTGTGAGCAATTTTACGCAAAAACTACTGTACCGATTTTGACTAAACTTGGTAATCATGTTGGGTATGACCCAAGGATGAATCTGTAATATTTTGAATATAGTACATAAAATTACAAGTATCGAACAGGCTTATGAGAGCACTCCATAAAGGTTGTCATTCACCTTTGTCATCTTTTCACCAGCTCCAACTACACATGTTAGAGATAGTTTTCATGGAGCAGTTACTTTACTTCAGAAAAAGCTAACTTGTAATAGTTTCCATTTCGCATTTTGGAACAATGTTGCCTGGGTTGGTGGGATATTCTCCAGAGACCTGCATCCAGTAGTAGGTAACTTATGATTTGCTTCATTTACTCCCACTGCATTGTTAGTTTATTTTTTGTTTGTGAACAACATTACCCACAAATTACATAACCTACTTCAACGAAACTTGCAGAAAATACATTGATGTATAAGTACGCAATGGAGTTTAAGAGCAACATATGACTGCTTGGCGTGGAGGAGGCATGCTCTCTACCGAGTGATCACATGAGAAGCTTATCGGCAATGAATAAAATATATATATATATATATATATATATATATATATATATATATATATATATATATATATATATACACATATATATATGGGGTGGAGCTGTTTCAATGGAGCATGTAAATGAACAAGCATTATCGTGACCGATGTGGTAACGTCCCTGACTGGTGAACACCAGACTGGGGTTTGAGTTAAGCTCAAACTCCTTAGTTCCTTAGGTTGCTGCTACCTCACCATCCTTGTGAGCTAGGGATGGCGGGTTTGGGGGAGCCTATAGATCTATCTGCTGAGTCATCAGCAGCCATTGCCTGGCCCTCCTTGGTCCTAGCTTGGGTGGAGACGGGGCTTGGACGCTGATCATATGTATAAATGGTCAGTCAGTAGGGCATTGTCCTGTTCGATAGGGTAATGTCACTGTCCCTTGCCCTTGCCATTCATGAGTGGCCTTTAAATGTTGGGAAATACAACAGGAACAGTCCAATTTAGTTAGCAGGGAACACAGACGAGATAGTTTTGAGCAATGTCATATTGACGTAGAGTGATTGGTCATTAGCAGCAAAAAAAAAAGGGGGGGGGTGGGGTGGGGGGGGGGAATTGAGGCTGTGCAAACAACGTGTAGGATGACATGATCGGCGGGTAAAAACGAGATGAAGGATAATGAATGATGATGGGGGATTGAAAACGTCATGAAGGATGACTGGGACTTGAAAATGGATGAAGGATGATAGAGGATTAAAATATGATGAAGGATGATTAGGGATTGAAAATAGATGAAGGATGATAGGAAGATGAAATAGTTATGAAGGATACTTGGCAAGTGGAAAGGGATGAAGGAAGACTGGTGGGTGAGAACGTGATGAAGGATGATTGGTCTGTGAAAAGATAATGAAGGATGGTTGAGAAGTGAAAATTTAATGATAAAAAAGAATTGAAGAGGAACATTGAAAAAGAATAATGGGGGGTAAATACGTCATTGAAGATGACGGCAGGTGAAAATGTTATGAAGATTGATTGGCGGGTGAAAACAATGTAGGATGATTAGGCCGCGAAAATGAGATTAAGCATGATTGGCGTGAAAAAAAAAATGAGAAAGAATGCAGGGTTGTGTAAATGTGATGGAGGAAAATAGGCAATGGAAATATAAAGAAAGATGATTGGGTGGGTCAAAGATGAAAAATGATTAGGTGAATAGGTGATGAAGGATGATTAGAGGGGAAAGATGATTATTGGAAATAAGTGATGAATGATGATTTAGAGGAATTATATGAAGGAAAATTGTGGGAAAGAAGATGAAGGATAATTTGGGGAAACATGATGAAGGATGATTAGAGGGAACATGGTGAAAGATGATTGGTGGAAAAATGATGAAGGATAATTGGGAGAAACTTGATGAATTATGATTGGGGAAAACATGATGAAGGATGATTGGGGAACACATAATGAAGGATAACTGGGGAAAAATGAGGAAAGATGATTGGGGGAAAGTTGATGACGGATGATTGGAGGAAAACGAGATGAAAGATGACTGGGGTGGAGAAACATAAAAGAATTATTAGGGGAATTATGTGATAAAAGAAGGTTGGGGGGAAACGTGATGAAGGATGATTTGGGGAAAACGACAAGAGGAATGATTGAGGGAAAACATGATGACAGAGTGGGAATAAAAGAGGAATCCTTCCATACAGTTTTACTAATCAACTAAAGATGGGAAATTTTTCTGAGCGTTTTCTTCATTAGAGAAAACGACTATTAACGGTGTACACCCATAATAGGTTGGTTTGCTCTGAGCGACCAGACGAAAATCATTATCACCAGTGCGACCAGCGTGGTGATGAAAATTAGCTAAACCCCTGACAATGAATTGACATGTCTGAGTCCTTTGTCCTGCAGTGGACTGGAAACGACAGTATTTGCTGTTCTTGTACACACACATTTTATATATATATATATATATATATATATATATATATATATATATATATATATATATATATATATATATATATATATTGCGTCTGGAAATACATCCTCTAAGAGATATATTTGGGCCCTTTTGGGTCTGTCTTTATTAATATTAGTTTTGAACCCTATTAATTCCATCCAAGAGTCAGTAAACCAAAAATAACCATTGTCTATTTCGACAACCAGAACCATTAAAAATGTACTTTTATGAACGAAGTATGCAAAACTGCTCTTCATTTAACATTCAGTTCTTATATGTAACGAGTTATATAAACTAATAACATTGTTTCATTTAATATGGGTTTAAAATGTATAAACTCTTGAAAATACTACACTGAAATAATAACGTTAAGAAAAAAAACCCCTCTTCTACCTTTTTATAGCAACCACAGACAAAAAGACTGAAAAAAGACCAGGATTGACAAAAAGACTGAAAAAAAAGACCAGGATTGACAAAAAGACTGAAAAAAAAGACCAGGATTGACAAAAAGACTGAAAAAAGACCAGGATTGACAAAAAGACTGAAAAAAAAAGACCAGGAACTGAAACACCACCCTAAGAAAGAGTACTCCCACCACATAAACTGCTAAAAATTTTCCACTTGACTGAAAACCTTTTCAAAAGATTTCTTTTTCTCCCCAAGCAGATGAAACAAAAATAAAACCCGTTTGCACTGAATAGGAGGAAGTTAACGGAAAGACTAAAAGACTGAAGGTCTGGCTAAAACGAGTGAGTTTTGAAGCGAACAAGTGAGCAAGGTCGTTATTATAACGCTGGCGGTGAGGTTTTCTTGCGAGGTTACGGCAGTTCAGTGCCTCTTTTTTTTTAACCTCGCTAGGTTCTATATATATTGGTACCAGGAAGTTCCTGGTATAAACATGTCTGATGGAAACTATACAAAGAATTCCACAACGTCATCAAGTACACGGAAAATCGAGCTTCAAAGGCTAATTAGTGTAAGAGTTATAACTTTCATATAAATATTATTCAATATATATATATATATATATATATATATGTGTGTGTGTGTGTGTGTGTGTGTATGTGTGTGTAAATATCAACCACAATGGCATTTAATGCCGAATTCTATCTTGGGAATATATATCCGCTAGAATTCATTTTATGGTAATAGGTGGATATATATTACCAAGACAGAATTCGATATTAAATGCCATTGTGGTTAATATTTACATTGATTGAATTCACGAGTGTTAGTGATATATATATATATATATATATATATATATATATATAATAATTATATATATATATATATATATATATATATATATATGTATATATATATATACACTCGTGTACGCAACCCGTCAAAATAACTTAAATATTTAGTAAATATGTACACACATGTACACAGATTCAACCCTTCCCACCCCTCACCATATCCTAACTACAGCCCCTCTCACTAGGGTATATGACTACTCCTTTTCCCCTACCCGAGGGACGGGGAGAGATAGAATCGTGATGTCTTGTCACTGAGAGTGACCAGAAAGAAATAATTATATATGTATATATATAATATATATATACATATACATACATATATATATATATATATATATATATATATATATATGTATATATATATACATATATATATATATATATATATAATATAAATATAACAACACACTTGCTCTTTATAGTATAGGGAAGATATAAAGTATATATAGACACACAAACAAACACACACACACACATACACACACACACACACATATATATATATATATATATATATATATATATATATATATATATATATATATATATACTGACAAATACCTGCCAGTTATATGGAGAGAGAGAGAGAGAGAGAGAGAGAGAGAGAGAGAGAGAGAGAGAGAGAGAGAGAGAGAGAGAGATGTAAATTTACACAAATAAATTTTATTGGCTAAAAAACTATACATGCGCAATACAAAACTATAGCATTACACAGATCTGGATAAAAAGACGATATAAGATTATATAACTATGTAAAATTAACACAAATTTCCAGTTACGATGAAAATTAAACAAATTAACCCTTCACCTCATTTGAATATTATTTATGAACTGTAAACATTATGAGCAACGACGCATTTAAACTCGCAAACACCTTTCGAACGTTCTTTACATCGAACCATTTCCGAAAAGCTATTTCTTAATCATGGAAATATTCTAGCACGTGCAATTTGATACACAATTTGGACACGTCATGCAGAAGGTACTGCATGACAAGTTTCCCATTACAATAATTAAGTAATTGAATGAATAACTCATTAAGCTTCAGATTTACAGCAATCTGAAAGTCTAATGGATACTCGTTCGTACTCCGAAGAGATATTTATACTAATGTACTGGCTTATTTATACTGAAGCTTTGTTTGCGTATGGGTGTTTTCTATTATCCCACATAGAATGGAATTTCGAGGTCAAGAACTCCCACGTCAGTCAATATTAATTACTATTAATTATCATTATTATTATCATTATCAGTATTATTATTATTATTATTGTTATTTTTATCATTTTAATTATTATTAACATCATCATGGTCATTATTATTATTATTATTATTATTATTATTATTACTACTACTACTACTACTACTACTACTACTGCGCTATAACCCTGTTGGAAAAGCAGTATGCTCTATAAGCCCGAAGGCTCCAACAGGGAAAATAGCCCAGTGAAGAAAGGAAACAAGGAAATTTAGAATAAAATATTTTAAGGACAGTAACAACATCAAAATAGATCTTTCATGTATAAGCTA
This sequence comes from Palaemon carinicauda, assembly GCF_036898095.1. NCBI lineage: Eukaryota > Metazoa > Arthropoda > Malacostraca > Decapoda > Palaemonidae > Palaemon > Palaemon carinicauda. The sequence goes on along the minus strand of NC_090742.1, from coordinate 74,600,966 downwards.
TAAAAACTTTTAATAAATCAGAGGAAGAGAAATAAGATACAATAGTGTGCCAGACTGTACCCTCAAGCAAGTGGGTTAAAAATAGGTTTTCAAAATAATTTTAGCACACAAGACATAGACAAAAGCTTGGCACTTGCAAGAAAATCTTTTTATTCGCCCCAAAGGCATATGATAAGTAAAACTAATTTTCTGTTTCTACCATACTATCCCAGTTTTGAGTCTGTAATCGCTCCTCTTAGATTGTTGGGGATTTATACTGCATTTTATTATCGGAATACTATTGGCCGAAATCTAATTTGCAACACACCTGACAGTAATGAGGGTATAGTTTATAAGATTCCATGTTCATGTGGACATTGAACAATCTGGAAAATCATTAGATAAACGAATTTTAAACCATAAGTATAATATAAGAACAAACAACAAAAGTAATGCCATTTGTATACATAATAATATATGTAGTTATCCAGTAGATTGGCAACATTCACAAATTTTGTTCAAGAATACTGATTTTATAGAGAGGAATGTCATTGAATCAGCATGTATATTTTATAGTAGGAATAAAAATTTTAATTTATCTCCAGGCATATATAAATTGGATCCTTTTATCTTACACAGTATAAAGTGTCAGTACAAACTTGAAAATGTTATTCAATAGTTTTTTTTTCTTTTTTGGCTTGTTTTATTTACTTAGGTGCTTGTCAAACGTTCCATTACTTGTTTTCATTTTAATTTGTAATTTCAACTTTTACTAGTTTTATCCCCATGTTAAGTGACTTTTGCCTGTTGGGTAGTAATAGTATAATTCTATCTTTTTTTTTTTTACTATTTGAATCCTTTCCTGTAAGTACAAACGTGTGTAATATTTCTTTGCATAATAAACGCTCCAAGAAGAGGTCCATTGGCGGACGAAACTGTAGAGCATTTCTACATATACACAACTTTCAATTTTCCTTATGTAGACTATCATATATTGGGTTATCTTCGTGCTTGAGGAAGATTACATCTGTAATATATATATATATATATATATATATATATATATATATATATACATATATATATATAAATTTATCTATCTATCTATCTATCTATCTATCTATCTATCTATATATATATATATATATATATTTATATATATATATATATATATATATATATATATATACATCTATCTATACATATATATATTTATATATATATACATATATATATATATCTATATATCTATCTATATATATGTATATGTATATATATATAATTATATATATACATATACATCTATCTATATATATATATATATATATATATATATATACACAGTATAAATATATATATATATATATATATATATATATATATATATATATATATATATACATACATATATATATATATATATATATATATATATATATACATATATATCTATCTATCTATCTATCTATCTATCTATCTATCTATATATATATATATATATATATATATATATATATATATATATATATATATATATATATAATCTACGTATCTTCTAAACCACACGCCATCCCCTGTGACCGCACTCGTGTGCAATCTAGGAGCTAAAATGTCTTAGTTATTCAAATTTAAGTATGATGGATATCTAATGAAAGTTTTTGTGATACCTGATCACACGAATTATACTCCCAACAATAACCAAGACTGTAAAAAGAGTAAAGGAATGCTTAATCTATTCTTAAAGAGGAGTCAGTATTATAAATCTAGGCTATTATAATTTATTGATGCTATAAACTGGTCCACCTGTTACGAATCTTTTTTTTTTTGTGGGGGGGGGGAGAGTAACAGCTCTTAACATAAAGCATGGTAGAATTTTCTTAATTTTCAGAAAACGTCCAAATCAATTAAGCATGCGGCTTTTAAATTAGATAAACGTCTTCAGAAAAAATGTATCCTGTACCAACCGTGTGTCACACGATCGTCCATAAATTATTTTGTATATATTATGCTTGTATCTGCGCTCTTCCCTCGCACTAAAAAGAACCAGAATAAACATGTCTGCGTATTTCCTCTGTAACATTGTCTGTCTCTCGAACATGAAAATTCCTGTTGCCTTGAGGTTTTGTATATAAAGGAGAGTGTTCTTTAATAAGGTTACTCAGTTGATTGCTTCCTGCCTTTGAGTCACAACCTTTCTCTCGGCCCGTCACAATCCATACATTACACATCCTCATCAATGCCTTAATGGAGAGAGATATTAGATTTCATATCTTACGCAAATTTCTAAAAATTCAAGTCACTGGTGAACAGATTCCTAAAGTGTACAAAAGATATTTACTTTAACGTTACTTGAATAAGGAATCACTGTACAAGAAAAACTTAGAAGACTGATTGAATCTTTTCTTACAACGAACATCTCAAATTATATTTCGACTTTAGGATGAATATGATAAATCATACAGTTATTATCAGCTAATAAAAGTAAAACGTAGACCATATTTTCGTGCCAAGTATTTCCACTTGAATTATTCTCAGTTTTATAATTCTCACAGTCACTGATGGATATCGACACAATGGTATTTTCTCCAATAATAAAATATCGCAGACCCAATGTCCAAAAGTAGCTATAATGCCAGTATGCTAGAGAAGTGTATGAGTTGGTTAATTACTTGTTAGTAATTTTCTAAGTTTTTTGTTATATCTACCAAGTTAAAAATCAACTTTAAATAATACAAAGCTAACCCTATACCAACTTGACAATTAACTCAATTCTTATCAATGTTACCAGCCAAACTACAACCCTAATTGGAAAAGCGGAATGCTAGAAAGCTCAAGGACTCCAAGAGGGAAAACACCCCAGTGTAGAAAATAAATCAAGTGGTAACGAATAAACGATAAATAAGAACAAGAAATAAAAAAACATACTATATTCAATATAAATATTATATTAGAGCTTTTACTCTAAAGTCAAGAGTTTTTCCACATTTCAAAAAAAAAAAAAGGTGAAATTTAATTACAAAATGCCTAAAAAATTTGGGTGCGACTGAAAACCGGAGAAAACCATATAAAAGGGGGAAAGTGAGAGAGGAAAGAAAGCCTCTAATGTCACTTAAAGAAAAAAACAAATTTAGTTTTTAAGGCGAGGGAGCGAGTCAGGTGTTCCTGCTCTCACCAGGTGGACAAGGCATACAACTCTCATATAAGCATGAGCAGCAGGGCGGTAAAGCGACGAGTACAAAAAATGAAGAAAGTTAATGATAAAATATATAACTCATAGAGCTTCTATTACACAGAATATATGTGTATGTGTGTGTAAATATCAACCACAATGGCACTTAATATCGAATTTTACCTTTGGGAATGTATATCCAATAGAAATTCATTTATGATAAAAGCTTCATTTGATTATAAACGTATATTGAGTGCGTCTGTAAATAATGTACCACATATTTCTGTATGTATATATATATATATATATATATATATATATATATATATATATATATATATATATATATATATATATATGGCCCATAAAAGAAACAAATCAAATAAAAATAATTCACTATTTCAGCCCATAAAAACTGGCCCTCTTCACCGTGTATAGTAAAATGAGAAAAGAAATGGACAGAGAAAGTTTATATATAAAAGCAAAAGGGTCTTTCTGGTTATTCTAAGAAGGTTGTATCAAGTGCGTGGAAGGATTAGCCAAATCTAATTTCATCCAGGTGCGTCTTCATAATCTTGAACCGATCGGATTATTTTTTTGATAATCGGATTCAAAAGGGTGCTGTCCACTATGTCAGTTTTCCATTGTCCGTCGAATAAGTTCATTGTGTTTGTTTGATATTATTGAGAAAGTCTTTCAAGATTTTCGGTGATCAATCTATTCTGAAAAAGTGTTTTAATTCTTTCATTCTACCTTGTTTTGAGTATTGTTCTCCTGTCTGGTCTTCAGCTGCTGATTCTCATCTTAATTTGTTGGACAGAAACTTACGGTCGATTAAATTTCTTATTCCTGATCTAGATATTAATCTCTGGCACCGTCGTTCAATTAGTTCATTATGCATGTTGCATAAGATTTTTCATAACTCTGACCATCCTTTACATTCAGATCTCCCTGGACAATTCTATCCTGTTCGTGATACTAGGCAGGCAGTTAATTCTAATAGCCAGGCCTTCTTCATCACGAGACTCAATACTACGCAGTATTCTAGAAGTTTTATTCCAGCTGTTACCAAGTTGTGGAATGATCTTCCTAATCGGGTGGTTGAATCAGTAGAATTTCAAAAGTTCAAAGTTGGAGCAAATGCTTTTTTGTTGACCAGGCGGACATGAGTCTTTTTATAGTTTATTTATAACATATTTGTTTTTGATGTTGTTAATAGTTTCTATATGACATGTCTGTTTTGACGTTGTTACTTGTTTTAGAATGATTTATTGTTAATTTGTTCTCTTCATTTATTTATTTCCTTATTTCCTTTCCTCACTGGGCTATTTTTCCCTGTTGGAGCCCCTGGGCTTATAGCATCTTGCTTTTCCAACTAGGGTTGTAGCTTGGATAGTAATAACAATAATAATAATAATAATAATATATATATATATATATATATATATATATATATATATATATCGTACTGAGGTCAAACTCTAGCCCATTCAAATAAAAGACAAGTTCGCTACCAATCATGGCACCAGAGGCTTTAAAAGAAGTCGGAACCAAAGTGCTAACTCCATTTCAGAATTACCTGGCTAGTCATCAGTCTCAGACCAGCGAGTTTTTCCCGACTTCCTGACCCACCAGGTGACACAATTGATAGCTTTTAATTGGAATTAACCCTAATGAGTCAATATGTTAGGTAGTAGGTTGGCCTAGGCACCAGCCGCCCGTTGAGATACTACCACTAGAGAGTTATGGGGTCCTTTGACTGGCCAGACAGTACTACATAGGACCCTTCTCTCTGGTTACGGTTCTTTCCCTTTGCCTACACAGACACCGAATAGTCTGGCCTATCCTTTACAGATTCTCCTCTGTCCTCATACACCTAACAACACTGTGATTACTAGACAATTCTTCTTCACCCAAGGGGTTAACTACTGCACTGTAATTGTTCAGTGGCTACTTTCCTCTTGGTAAGGGTAGAAGAGACTCTTTAGCTATGGTAAGCAGCTCTTCTAGGAGAAGGACACTCCAAAATCAAACCATTGTTCTCTATTCTTGGGTAGTGCCATAGCCTCTGTACCATGGTCTTACACTGCCTTGGGTTAGAGTTCTCATGCTTGAGGGTACACTTGGGCACACTTTTCTATCTAGTTTCTCTTTCTCTTGTTCTGTTAAAGTTTTTATAGTTTAAATGGGAAATATTTATTTTAATGTTGTTACTATTCCTAAAATGTTCTATTTTTCCTTATTTCCTTATTTCCTTTCCTCACTGGGCTATTTTCCCTGTTGGGGCCCCTGGGCTTATAGCATCCTGCTTTTCCAACTAGGGTTGTAGCTTAGCATTTAATAATAATAATAATAATATGGTATGATTGGTAACAGTCTTGCCTTTAATTTCAAAGGGCTACGGTTCGATCTCAGTATGAGATAGAAATTTATTTCTATTTGAGCATGATAGTGTTGATTTTCATCCACACACACACACACACACACACACACACACACACACACACATATATATATATATATATATATATATATATATATTATACACACATATATACATTAATATATATATATATGTGTGTGTATATAATATATATATATATATATATATA
>NC_090742.1:74570206-74590206 GCF_036898095.1 Palaemon carinicauda | reverse complement strand
AGGCCATTTAACAAAGTTAATATAAAAATGTAACATTTCAGTTTTAGGATATATTCAGTCGTCAAATTTCACAATAAAATATATATATATATATATATATATATATATATATATATATATATATATGTTTAAAGTATATATATATATGTGTATATATACACATTATATATACATACATACCTACACACACACACACACACACACACATATATATATATATATATATGTATATATATATGTGTATATATACACATTATATATACATACATACCTACACACACACACACACACACATATATATATATATATATATATATATATATATATACACACATGCATACATATATATACATTATTTATATATACATATATATATATAAATTATATATATAATTATAAATATATATACGTTATACATATAATATATAATATACATATATATATATATATATACATATATATAACCACTGTACTTTTACCTAAACTCATAATGGGTAAAACCTAAAGTACAAAGGAAACTCCTTATACTTTATTCTTTTCAAAACACTTTTTTTCAGCTAGTTGTCTTTCTTGGAAAAAAAACTCAAAACAATTTAAATCAATCGCAAATGAAAAAATAAAATCAACGCGCAAAACAAATCAAAATTCCAAAATAAATCGTGATTAGAAGAGGGTAAAATAACACTTCTAATTATACAATTCCATGAACTAATGCATCAATACATGATCTAAGATATAAAGATCTCACGACTTGCCACAAGCGAATGAATAACAGGAAATCGTTCATAACAAGACTACTGTAAGTCTAGGCAATCAAAGCCTTTGGTGTGTCCGTGAGAAGTCTGCGGTTTAATAATAAGGCAGAGACCATGGTCGCTTAACCGACAATGTATTTTTGAAGGTCAGCGAAACTTAAGGACGCTTAGAAAGGAATTTAAGGATTAACATGTGAAACAATATATATAAATTCATCAAATTTCTGAATATGTGATTCTACAAAATCGAAGGCTTCACTTCAGAATCGCTTGGAGTTGTCAAATATAAAACTCCAATGAACTATTAACAACAACTAGCATTTATATGTTATCTATTTTCTAAAGTTGTAATATTTCGTTCAAACTCGGTTTATGTCATTCCAAGGATTAAACTTTCTCTTGTTCCATCTTTATATGGCTGCAATTATGCATGTTGCAATCTATCATGCTCATCAGTAACTGAGAACGTACTCCGCGTGAAAATGGAAATATATAGATATTTTCTTTTGCAAAGGTCACATTGGTATTCCAAGGTTACTCAGATACACGAATAAATTATGTATACACATAGCGCTTACACATGTGCCAGCTCGCAAACACAATTAAATACACTGGTGTTAGAAAAGCTGCAAAGACTAAAACAATGTGAAAAGCATACGTAACTTCGATATACATTTTTGGCAAATCAGTTTAAAAGGATTTTATTCGTATACTCGTCTGACATTTGGACATATCTAATTTATGATGATCAGTTAGTGTTTAAGTTTTTTTTTTTAACCTTTCACGGTGCTTTGGAATGTCTTAATAAATATCTACACATAAGTGTGACTAATGTACAGCAATCACACACATACATACACACACACTGCAGTACAGTGATGCAAGTTTGAGCACATGGCTAACCCTAGTGTATATGGTAAGCCTGGATAAGGGTAAAATTCCAAAAATACGTGTGCATGAGGTATACTTATTCTTTTGTTCAAGGTTGAAGTGATAGAGCAGACTGACGAAAACATAGGGGGCAACACTAACTTTTGTACTATGGACAGTGTATTTTGATTGTGATAGTGAAAGAAAATGTAAAAAATAAGAAAAACACAGTGGACTTATGCATGGATCCAATGTTTGTTACAAAATAGTAAGATGAGAAGTTTTTAGAATAACCTACGAAAGTTGAATGAGCATATGTATATAGAACCAAGAAAACAAATTTGACAGAGGTGCAATATAGAAATAAATGAAGGTTACAGTAATCAAGTGTTTAAAAGATATTTTTACAAATTCATAGATATATTTGTAACAAGTGACCTTGTAAATATATCATGTTTGCTATATTTGCAGTTTGCATTGTTTTTTTATGGTATCCATTATATGGCCGATCTTTTAAGGGTTCGATGGCCACGAATTGTAGAGTAAACTGTCCAAATGAATATTTTTCAAAACCCAAATATATCTGCCAAAGAGACCGGTGTACATCGTACTGTACTACTGTAAGTGCTACTAGTACGAATAAAATAATCATATCACATACAAATTACCTTCAAAGGTTTTTTTTTCTTGTATTTACCATCATCAAGTAACATCAATTCAACAGGGACCAATTCAATTTCATTCGAAGTAATCAAAGAATAATTTAAAAACAAGATTGCCAAATCCAATAGTTCTACAATTACAAATGAAAAGGAGATAGTGTGGCTATGTGATTCCATGGATGTTTAATGATACTAATTTGAAATGGCTGAGTAAAATTAAAGATGCAAGTGCAAAAGATAAAAAAAAACGCTGTTATAATAATGGGATAGGAAGCGGCTGATATTTGAAGATGATATACTCTCTCTCTCTCTCTCTCTCTCTCTCTCTCTCTCTCTCTCTATATATATATATATATATATAGAGAGAGAGAGAGAGAGAGAGAGAGAGAGAGAGAGGAGAGAGAATATATATATATATATATATATACATATATATATATTTACACATATATACACACATATATATACATACATACATAGCGAAGAGAAAGTACAGAAGCTTGTGATACTTTGAAATAGCTCGTTAATGGAACAAGTTGAAAGTCAAAGCAATCAGATTTAAATCTACGGGGGAAGATAGACGATGGGGTGGAGTAATGGGGGAGGTAGAAGAATGGAAGTTGATCTATTTGGTGCCCCACAGTAACTGTCCCAGATAATGACAGGTTGAGAAAAGAAAGGAAAGTTTTTATCTAAAAGATCTGGAAGAGAAGAGAGGCGTCTTTGGGAGTGATAAGTATAATTTAAGAAAGGTTAAGTAATTCTCCATTGACAAATATGAGGGGCTAATGTCAATGGCGGAATGGGGAAAGAACAATAAATATTTCATGTTGTTGTGGATAAAATGTTTTTGTTATTATAAAGATCGACTGATTTGTGCGGTGGTGGTTCAGTTACGTGATCTGAAAAGTAGAGAAAAAAAGTTGGTAAAGAATTTGTAATTCTTAGTGTTAGGTTAAGGGATGAGAGAAATGCATGACAATTGTTGGATATACTGTGAAACAGAGTTATTTGAATGGAAGCTCTTTGGTATTCCAGAAGTGTCAGAATATGAATAATGGAGTTTAATAAGAATTTGTATGTATACTATTCGACGACTAAAGTGTCAGTATAAACTATATTTTCCTCTCTGGAGCCACTCAAGCTCAAGAAACTGTCCAAAGAATTTTATATATCATACGATGATGCGTATAAATACATAAATATGCTAAAAAACGTAGAAGTTATTCATCATTCAGTTTGGACATTACTTAGTGGGTGGAAACTTCCTTTGGGCAGGGTAAATCCATCACAAACCTGATGTTTGCTTCGTAACACAGGATGCAGCCCCCGGTGCGCTCTCTCTCTCTCTCTCTCTCTCTCTCTCTCTCTCTCTATATATATATATATATATATATAGGTAAATTTGTATTGTATTACAGGGTGTGATTTTCGCACAGAAAATATATGATTTCCTATAGTAAATAACGTGATTTAACCGATTTTCACCTTCATTTCAACCGGAATCAAACAGATCAACCAATCCGACTAACTTTAAGTTGACGAATTGGTTGATGTTATTACGGATGAAATGAAGGTGAAAACCGGTTAAATCACGTTATTTACTATAGGAAATCATATCTTTTCTGTGCGAAAATCACACCCTGTAATACAATACAAATTTACCAAATATTATCACATATATGTTGTGTTAAAATATTTAAATATAAGAACTTGTTCAGCGTTGTCACTTCTCTCGAATGTACTGAGACACTAGCAACGTTACCAATGATTCACAGTACTACACATTGCCCTGTAATACACTACAATGAAACCATATTATCTAGACGTGTCAACATTCAAACGTTAAAACTATTAAGCAGCATTTTAGTATGAATAATTTCATAAAACTTTGTAGTAGTAATTGCACGGTTTTGATTTCACGTTTGAGTATTTTCCCAAGCAACGCAATACATATTCATCACACCTTAATCAGGTGTCTATCATAAACTTTTTATATGTTGAAATGCATAAAGTAACATTTATACCGAAGACACCCTTGAGAAAGAAAAAAGAAAACGAGCAACCATAGAGAATGTAGATATTTATAAGGGGAGACTATTTTGAAAGATACCGAAAACCATCTCGGCAAAGAAAATGGGAACGCATCTAAGGTAAACTTTAAATTACGTGATTTCACTCCGAACCATATAAATAAATTAGAATACCCTACACATCAGTCCTTTCAGCTCCTATTTTTATCAACTATACGATTGCTGATTGTATAAAAGTCATGCTAATTCAAAATTGAACCAAGGAAATAATACGGTATTACATTTATTAGGACGGACCGGCCAAAAGACAAATATTCCACAATTCTTCACTAAAAAATGAAAATACAAAACTTTCGAATTATATGATGAGTATCTCTGAAAAAATGATAACTGCAAACAATTCAGAATTCGGTGGTGAGAAAATATTTAATACCTTTAAATGTCCCTAAATATTTTTTTTTCTTTCCGAAAAGACAACTCAGTCTCACAGGGGACTCAAGAAATGCAATGCTATATAGACTTATATGAGCTGAAATTAGTAGTGAATGAAATATGGTTAAATGGAAATTGCAAGCGGAAGCTCAAAATACATTCTATTTTACACATATTTCATTTGACTTTATGATCGTACATAATTATGAAGAACCTTATAGAGCGAATAATCGAGTTCATACTTTATATGCATGCATACATAAATACAGTGTAGAGAGAGAGAGAGAGAGAGAGAGAGAGAGAGAGAGAGAGAGAGAGGAGGGTATAATTAAATTAAATCAATAATGAAATATAAAAGCCCTATGAACAAACACGGGATTATTCTGAGAGGACTAAATTCGGTAGTTTAATTGCTGAACATAAGACTTATAAATTTCGCAAGGTTTGAGGGATTTGATACATGAAATAATTTTTTTTATGGTGGCTCTGAAGAGTCTTACCATAGTGACCGGTGTAAACCTAACAGGTTCACGTTGTTGCTTTGATTAAAGGCGGTATAACAGATACTTCCTTAAAAAAAAGAGAAGAAAAAAAAAATCACGAGGATCTCATGCTAATTATTACTGGCATAATCCTCTCATATGTAAGAAATGTTCTGTCTACATCAATGTTCTCGTGTTCAGAAATCTGTAACATGGTACGCCCCAGTTATTGAGCATAACTTCTGCGAATTTTGTCCAAGGCATTTTGCAACCACTGCAACCTGATCGGGTTTCCTTTAAACGTACAGTAATATGCGGGGCTACTCATGGTTTTAGGAAAGCGAAATTTATTCATGATGTTAGGTGTGGGATGAGTGATGTTCTTGATGCTCCCAACATTAGAAGTTTTGTTTTACTTTTTGTTAACTTTTTGGGGGGAACTGTGGTAAATTTCTTTTGATTTATATTGTATTTATGAATCTGGGCTATACAACCTACTGTAGTATTCTAGCATGCGAGGCCATTCAGCACGCAAGTCCACCCAGGTTAACCTCAACAGATTTACTATGAAGTAAAAGTTGGCAGAAAATGGAAAGCAAGAGGGAAGACAGCAAGCAGGAACAAAGGTCAAGTAGAGAAAGCCGAAGAAACGTAGTAAAAGACCTTAAGTAACACCAGCACTGATATACTGGGTCAAAGCCAGGACCTGTAGTTATGAGTTTGGGCCATATGACCAGGAGGGAAAAGCTTGCTGTTGGACCATTCCGTAAAAGTTGAAGAGGTTAAAGAGCTAGAAGAAAGATCAACCTTAAATAGAGCCCTGTAAGTTAAGTGAGGAAAATTGGGCCATATATGTTGAGGAAAATTTGGCTTTATATGTTAGGTGCGGAAAACGAGACCCTATAAACTGAGGAAAATGGGGCTCTATAACTTAAATGAGGAAAATGGGGCTCTATAAGTTAAGCGAGGAAAACGAGTCCCTATAAACTGAGGAAAATGGGGCTCTATAAGTTAAATGAGGAAAATGGGGCTCTATAACTAAATGAGGAAAATGGGGCTCTATAAGTTAAGCGAGGAAAATGAGTCCCTACAAACTGAGGAAAATGGGGCTCTATAAGTTAAATGAGGAAAATGGGGCCCTATAAGTTAGGTAAGGAAAATGGAGCGTTTCAGGTTCTCAGATGAATGAAAAACTACGTTTACCCTCTTCGTTGTTTTTTTTTTTTTTCTTAAGAACTCTTCCCACCTAATTTTACCATATTGCAATTAATATTTAAAAACAAATCCTTTAAGATAGCTCTATAAGAAGCTTCTAAAAAATACCTGGCAGCACTGTGCCCGAAATCTGTCATACTTTGTATTGCAAATCTGTGAAATAGTTTTCTTTGAATATCACTGATGCAAATGTTCATCAAGAGGCAGGTTGTTTTAAATAGCAGTCTGAAGTGTTCTGTACTACTGACTTAAAAATTACAAATTATCTATTCCACTTAACTTCACATACCTTTTTTTTTTCTCTTATGTTTACCTTCCTTTTTTTAAGCATATAAAAATAGTGCCTTTGGGTATATGGATGGATAAAAATAGCTCGCATTCCTGTTCCATATGAATGATCTTGCTCATTTAGAATATAAACTAAGTATCTAATCAAGTAAGCCTAATCAGACAGGGAACTTCTATATCCACCAAATGGGTGATTCAGAATGACGAAATATACGTTTTTATTCGCAATGACATCAACCTCATTAAACTTATAAACTATGTACCAAAGTTCGAGTGTCAAATTGATGCATTGAGTTACAGCTTTTAGTTTTTAACTGTGAAAAGTTGAAAGTTAAAACTTTTTATATAATAAAAGAAATGGAAAATGGTAAAGAGAAACGGAAAATACAGAGAACAAAAATAAATAAAGAGGAAGTAAGGCCAAACAGGAAACAAAGGCGAGTCAGATAAGCCATCCCCTATCTACTGCAATGCGCCATCGCATAAAAATCCTATCATCATTACCTTTATTGACCTCCTATAATGGTCATTTGATATTCACTCCCACAATTCGGTCTTTGCATATCGCACGCCCTTCCGGTACTCAGCGTGGTCTTACTGAAACTATTTTCTCCTCTGCTTTCCTATCACGCAAATTCCGTACAACTTCTGTAAGCAATGCAGTAGATAGTTATAATTTTGTTCGGTTAATCTATCAGAATCCTCAAGTTATTGGCATGAATAAGTTAGATCATATCTATAGTCCCAGTGAAAAAACTTCGAAAATCATTTCCAGAAAAATTTGATTATTAAAATAGACCAAAATATTTAATTCCACATTGTTAATGAATGATGATAATTGCTGTATCATTGCTATAATAAGTACTAGACAAGAACTACTTTTCCTTGTTCGAAGAAATAAATTATCGCCATATCAATATTATAAAATCTACCCGATACCAGAACTACGCAGTTAAACCCACTATTCCATTACGAAAGAATAAAGGCAAGGAGGGATGGGGCGAGTAACGGCGGAAAACTTCGGCAGGTGAATAAGAAAGCAGCATTCGTATAGGCCGTAAGAGTGTAGGAATAGCGAGCAATAGAAAAACGGGAAGAGGATATTCTGACCACAAAATATAGGGGAAACTTCCACGAGTGTAGCTTACTTATATAGTAGTTTCAATAACACGAGCCACACCTTCGATATACAACGTGAAATAAGCAGTTAATTTCTAGAAATCTGGGAGTATCAGGGAAAGAAAAATTAAACATTTGATTTTGGAGAGATTGAGAGTGATAGGGGCTTAGTATTCTACCACTGAGCCAAGATTACTATCAAGACCCAAATATTTGTTTAGCGAATAAGGGATAACGGGTCGTGGGTCCAAAACCGATACAACTGTCAAATGTCCTGACTAGTCTCACCGACGGTGAAATCAACCAACTACCAGATTTGTTTTCAAATTCTTTTAATAATTTTTTTTCATCTACATGGATTGCCCAAGGAGGTTAACTCTTTTCGAAGGACGTGGGTTCTAATGAAAAAGTCGTACCTCCCAAAAGGGCCCTCTATATTTCAAAGGTTGATCGAAAGAAAATTCATTATTGTATAATGAGCGGATAAGGTGAGGGACCATGAGCATTGTTTGGTTCGTTTGTCCAATATGCCAGACTATTAAGAAAAAAAGTGAATGCGAAGAAAAAGATTCCCGGATTAGAAAAGGGTTCTCGCACCTAACTCAATCGTAAACGAACTTTTATGGAAGCGATGATAGTTTCATAAGTTGTCCTAAGAAACCTACAACATATAATAAAATCAAAGATACGAAACATATCTCACTATACAAGAATGCTGCAGCATTAGTTATTACATGATTGTGTATTTTTACGAAATAGCTCAATGCCAACATACAGTTAATAAGAAAAGAATTAATTTCAGAAAACGCACCAAAATGCGTAAAACAAAATTAACCAAGGGTACAAAAAAAAAAATAAGTAAAAGTCGAGGCAAACGAAATATAAAAAAAACTGTGAAGTGAAAGTGGAAAAACAAGTTTCCATAAGGTGAAGCCTGCTTACGTATTCCAAATAAGCATCCTGCTTAAAAGCAACTCTTCCTATGTTCTAGCGACTAGAAACCGTTGTCTGTTCTACGCCTAATTATGACTTGCATTAAAACCAAGGTTTTCAACCTAGAAAACACGGGATCATGCTACAAACTTACGTACTTGTTTTATTTTCGCTCCTAGATTCTTTCATATTATTATGTGAATTTATATAGGTTTCTAGTATTCTAGACAAACTTACGTAATTGTTTTACCTTCGCTCCTAGATTCTTTCATATTATTATGTGAATTTATATAGGTTTCTAGTATTCTAGACAAACTTACGTAATTGTTTTACCTTCGCTCCTAGATTCTTTCATATTATTATGTGAATTTATATAGGTTTCTAGTATTCTAGACAAACTTACGTAATTGTTTTACCTTCGCTCCTAGATTCTTTCATATTATTATGTGAATTTATATAGGTTTCTAGTATTCTAGACAAACTTACGTAATTGTTTTACCTTCGCTCCTAGATTCTTTCATATTATTATGTGAATTTATATAGGTTTCTAGTATTCTAGTATTTTTCTAATGTGCAGAATTAAATTATATTTCACATCTGTTCATCTAGACTAGACATAATGAGAGAGAGAGAGAGAGAGAGAGAGAGAGAGAGAGAGAGAGATCAAATTCTAAAGGTCTGGGTGCTATATCTGAGCTAGCTTTTTTTCCCCCAGCCAATACACTTTTAACAAGAGTTCCTTTGGGAGATGTCGACAGTGAGGAGTGAAATTCATCATCCAGATAAAAGAAAACGGGAACAACTAAATAAGGTTAAAAGGGGAAACTCGAGTTTAAAAGGGAATTTGATATGGTCTTTTGATATAGAAAAAGCTTTGATCGTTGTTTCAGATTTATCATTCCTAGAGAAAGAGAGAGGTACCGAGAATAAAAACTATATTTTAATGTACACATTATACTCCACTATGTAACTATGTACTGTAGGTCATTATTCACAGAGCGCACAGTTCATATCTAAACATTTTACATCTAATATTTCTTTAATAAAGTAAAATCTTACATCTTTCTCAAAAAAAATTACACAGTCAAGTAGCAACTTCGAAAATTACGATAGTGAAAATTACCACACAATACCAATAGCCGTTCTATGTCAATTAAAATTCACAACAAAATGAATGTTACATTTGCGATAGTTCCCGCTGTCAATACAACCTGGGACTCTGGAAGGCATTCAGCACTGAGGTACAAATGGGGAAAACTTCAGTTTCAAAGAGGTTGGACAGCAATTTTAAAAATCTGAAAAAACTGAAGTGGTTAAAAGAAAAAAAAAATCAATCAATCAATCAATTAATCGAACGTTATAAATGTATTATTAGTAGTCTGACTTTTCAGATGTTAAGTGCGAAGAGTTGCCTTATGACACTTATCTTTATTTTTGCTTCACCTTTCTTTCTGAAATGAAAATAAGAAAAATTTATATTTTAAGATTCTATTGTTTGTTTGTTTGTTTGTTTCTGTGTTTTTATACTCGATAGAATAGAATTGTGGGTGCAGCTAAATTGGGGACTGAAGAAATACAGAAGATGACGAAGAAATTAAAAAAAAAAGTTTATAAAGGGTAACCAAATCCAAAATTTTAAATAGTACGCAAAATAATGTTTATTTAAAAAAATTTTAGGCAATTTTATTATTACCAATAGCTTCGTAGACAACTCAGCCACCTTCTGTATCGAGTAGAAACCAACTATCTGAAAGTCCTCTCTCTCTCTCAGTCAGGGATAAAATCTCTGCCATTCCTCTTTCACTGCTGGCAATATTAGGAGCAAAACCTGATCTTGATAAACTATTCAAAGGTTAAAGCTATAAGGTTTGGGTGGTTGTAGGATGATGCTGCGAGAGAGAGAGAGAGAGAGAGAGAGAGAGAGAGAGAGAGAGAGAGAATTTCACGTCACTTTGAAATTTATGCATACTACATCTAAACTGTTATTTGTCCAAAAATATTTTATAAGATCAAAGACTAAATTCAAAGAACATCAACAGATGAGGTCGAATGTCCGTAAAGAGGAAATACAACGTATTCCATACACTAAAAAGTTCCAGTTAAACTACTTCTAATGAAGTAAATCCCGATGATGAATGGATGTATGAAATTTAGATCTCTCATGTCAACACGAATTTAATATCAGCAGAGCAAAATCATGACTAAAATTATTGTTCACAAATTAGCTTTACCGAGACTACGCTAAGACCTTAAAAATTCAGTGGGAAACTTTTTTGACCTATAAAACGAGTTAACCAAACTATTTTTGTCAGTTTTTAAATGAAAAAAAAAATTCTGACAATCTGAGAAAATAAAATTACCCTTACGAAATACTTTTTACTTTTTCAAACTTCACCATTTTTAAAAAATCAAATGATCAACGGTTTTAGTCAAATATTATAAGACTGTAAAATATATAAACCTTTTAAGGTTAAAACAAACACAGAGCAATAAACATATAAAACTAACTTTCACATCAGAATTACACTATAGCTAAAATAAAATGAAAATAAAACTGAAGCTTGCGTAAGATCAAGTAGGTAATCAAACAACAGCTTTTGCGGTTTCAATGTGCTGATGAACTGAATGGAGAGTACGAAAGGGAAGCGAGAGAATTACCTCTTGTAAATGATGCCGTGTACACAGCAGACAATCACTTACAAAATTTGCCAGAAAATTTTCGTTAACATTATCATATCAAAAGTGGACTACCAAATCGACAGGAAAATTTTCAGTTTAGTGGACTACCCTATGTGTAGGGGCAATTAAATAATGAAATGATGAGAGGCGGTGAATTGGGATATTTCGAATTTCTATGGGCAATTAAATTAACAACAATATGTCTAAAGTTTTGGTAAAAAATTTCTTTATGAGCTATTAAACAGAAATTAATTTCTAAAAAGTTATATGGGCTATTAAAATGACATGAAAATTTTGAATTTTAATGGACTATTGAATCGACAGGAAAATTTCGAAGTTTAATGGACTATTATAATATATAGAGAAATTTCGAAATTTTCAGCGCATGTTACCTAAAGTTAACATAAGGAGTCGTGTTGACTACAATATGTTGTTCTAATGGATGTCTACATTGAAAACCGGAAGTACTTGAATGTAAGACGTATTATTAAGTTAATGGCACAATGTACCGAGACTTTGTCATAAGAATTAAGACTTAAGGAAGCAAAATACTATAATACATGAAAATATTGCTAATTTATGCTTTAATGTGATAGTGGCATAGAGCAAAACTTTTGAAAGCAACTGATGGAAGAAGCGATAGCTATTAGTTTCGTCTCGGAAAAAAGGTAAATCATGAGCGCATTAATTACAACAAAAAATTGACGTTTATTAAGATAAGATGAGTAATAGGTTGATGATTCAGGTAAAAGTAGGAAAAACAAACTTTCCAGCGTAAAAGATACATAAGGAATAGGGAAGTGAAGGAACACTGGTGTAAATATGTAACAGAAGGTTGTGGTGGCCGATGTGGTAACGTCCCTGTCTGGTGATCGCCAGACTGGGGTTAGAGTCCCACTCAAACTCGTTAGTTTCTTTGGTCGCTACTACCTAGCTTATAGGTCTATTTGCTGAGTCATCAGGAGCCATTACCTGGCCCTCCTTGGTCCTACCTTGGAGAGGGGGCTTGGGCACTGATCGTGTATACATGGTTAGTCTCTAGGGCATTGTCCTTGCTCGATAGAGGCAATGCCATTGTTCCTTGACTCATGAGCAGCCTGTAAACATTTAAAGGTCTTGCTCGAGAGAGAGAGAGAGAGAGAGAGAGAGAGAGAGGAGAGAGAGAGAGAGAGAGAGTGCAAAGAGGAAGTGAATGTACACGGTTTGTGATAGCATGATGTTTGCGAGTGATTGTGTACGGGAAGCAAAATATGTCGATTCATAAGAGGACTTCGGGGGATGTGTGAAACCTTCGACCAGTTATCTCTTCTGCTTCTCACTAGAAAACCGCCAAGAGAAAGGAAACCACTTTACTGTACCTGAAGCAATGCTTCTTAGTATGATTTCCTGATTATAAAATATATACTGGTAGATCTGCCAGGTAGAAAATAACGGTAATATTCAAGTCATTTTGCAATCGGAAACATGAAATACTTTGTCATATTTCTTTATATTTATTTATTTAAAAGTTTTTGGTACCGTTTATTACTTATCCATTATCTTTGTAACAGACACTTTAATGGTATAGATACAAAATGCGTTTTATAGAGCAAGTACGTATGTATGTATGTATACATACACTAACTATATATATATACATATATTTATATCTATATATATACATATATATATATATGTATGTATGTATGTATGTATGTATCCACGCACACAATATACATTATATACAGTATATATATATATATATATATATATATATATATATATATATATATATATGTATGTATGTATCTACGCACACAATATACATATATATATAGATATATATATATACTATATATATATATATATATATATATTATATATATATGTATGTATATATATATATATATGTATATATATATTAATATATATATATATATAGAGAGAGAGAGAGAGAGAGGAGGAGAGAGAGAGAGAGAGAGGAGGAGAGAGAGAGAGAGGAGAGAGAGAGAGAGAGAGAGAGAGAGAGAGAGAGAGAAATGCTCGTAATGAATAATCAGAAGCTCTACTGCATGTTTTCCCCAGAGAAAGAGTAAGGGCGTTGGCCATTTCTACTGACCATCAAAATATTAGTAACAAGGACACTAGATAAAGAGGTGTTCAGTAACACCAATATACTGTCTCTCTCTCTCTCTCTCTCTCTCTCTCTCTCTCTCTCTCTTCTCTCTCTCTCTCTCTCTCTCTCCCAGGCTTGCACTGCATATCATTAAATACTGACATTGATAGTGGATACTGAATGTCAATTCAATTAGAGAGAGAGAGAGAGAGAGAGAGAGAGAAGAGAGAGAGAGAGAGAGAGAGAGAGAGAGAGAGAGAGAGAGAGAGAGAGAGAGAGAGAGGACATTGCAACGGAATTTTCTATTTTATATATATAAAAAAAATTATTAGATAACTGCTTCAAGTCACATTTCATGTGAAATTTTAGGCTACAATTTCAAAAGTAATCGTGCTTAACTTGAATTGAACAAGTCAACCACTTTTATACTCAACAAATTTCAGTCCAAATGACCATGATGAAATAACGAGCTAGGAATCACCCTAATATGAAGGAAATGCGCAAACGATACAGTGAACAAAGACAAAAAGGGGCACTTCATGAAACATGAGCAAATTCCTTGAAAATCATTGCGAGCTAATACCCCTAATCCTACACAATATAACCAACAAACCTTATGACAGTCTAAAACCAGGTTGTACTCTATTAATCCTGTCTAAAACCATCTAAAACCCGGAGATTATGGGCTTCGTTGAATATTTTATAACACTCAATAACAATGTTCAATATTTTGAACTCTTTGACTGTCCCTTTTTATATAATAAAAAAGCTAATCTAGACAATGAGGTAGAAAATAAAACTGTCATAACTCGAGCTAATTTTAAAGGAATATAATTCATATATCAAGAAAAATCTTATGAATGGAATCAGCAGCTCTGAAGTCTGAAATATTATCAACCTTTTGATAAGCCTCAGTCCAACCACAGTCAAATTACATATTCAAACTTCCCAAATCTGGGTACTATTCTCTCTCAAGCACATATGATGGTCAATACCAATATAGCCTTCCAATAAAAATACTTTTTATATCAGGTTCCTTCACTCCACAGTACTTAAATGCATCACATCAATTATAGCAATAGATAATATATAGCAATAACAATTCTTAAACATAAAAACTTTATATACATGTTACAAACATAAGCCACTATGAGAGTCATGATAATATTCTGTTCAACTGACGTGTATCATATAAACTTTATTTAATTAAGATGACAGTACCTTTTATTAAGAAGTAAAATAATGGTAAAAAGAGATTCTAGCACTTTCAGATGAGAGTACTTTCATTAAGAAGTAAAATAATGGTAAAAAGAGATTCTAGCACTTTCAGATGAGAGTACTTTCATTAAGAAGTAAAATAATGGTAAAAAGAGATTCTAACACTTTCAGATGACAGTACTTTCATCAATAAGTAAAATAATGGTAAACAGAGATTCTAGCACTTTCAGATGACAGTACTTCATAAAGAAGTAAAATAATGGTAAAAAGAGACTCTAACACTTTCAGATGACAGTACTTTCATTAAGAAGTAAAATAGTGGTAAAAAGAGATTCTAGCGACTTTCAGATGAGAGTACTTCATTAAGAAGTAAAATAATGGTAAAAAGAGATTCTAGCACTTTCAGATGACATTACTTTCATTAAGAAGTAAAATAATGGTAAAAAGAGATTCTAGCACTTTCAGATGACAGTACTTTCATTAAGAAGTAAAATAATGGTAAAAAGAGACTCTAGCACTTTCAGATGACAGTACTTTCATTAATAAGTAAAGATAATGGGTAAAGAAAGATTCTAAGCACTTTCAGATGACAGTACTTTCATTAAGAAGTATAATAATGGTAAAAAGAGATTCTAGCACTTTCAGATGACAGTACTTTTATTAATAAGTAAAATAATGGTAAAGAGAGATTCTAGCACTTTCCGGCAACTGAATGAAACTATCCAAATAATATCTATACATTTAAAATCACATTCCTGATCCTATATTAAAGTACAAATGTACAGATGTCGACCCTTCCTCATATACACCAGAAATCCACACAAATGGGGATGGCGATTATGCGTTAATATATATATATATATATATATATATATATATATATATATATATATATATATATATGTGTGTGTGTGTGTATATATACACATATATATACATACATACATACATACATACATACATATATATATATACACACATACATACATACATACATATATATATATATATATATATATATATATATATATATATATATAGATAGATAGATAGATAATGAAAAAGAGCAATATAACAATTAATCTAATTTTTTTTTCCCTTTCTATTGATTCCAATTAGTGAAAAGATGGCTAATATTTATTACAAACAATCGAATCACAAATAAAAAAAAATTAATAATTGCCAACGAGTCTAGTTCATGAAATATCATTTTATAAAACAGACAATAACAAAAATATTTATAACAATATTCATAAATAATATTTATAATAATATTCATAAATAATACTCATAATAATATTTATAAATAATATTTATAAATATTATCTATAACAATATTTATAAATAACATTTATAAATAATAATATTATCAACAGAAAACCAATGATATTTCACAAGAACCCAGTTTTTATTTCTAAATCGTTTTTATGATGATAAAAAAATAAAACCAGAGAAAGAAAAAAAAAAGCACTTCTGAATTCGAAGATTCGGTTCGTTGCAAAACCTACCTATCAAAAAAAAAAAAAAAAAAAAAAGTGCAATTCAAAAATTAATTTAAATTTGTTTTCAATTTCCGGTGATTCCAATTAATGGAAAGATAGCTAATGTTTATTACAGGAACAATCGAATCACAAATAAAAAAAAAGAAATAATTGTTAACCAGTCTAGTTGATGAATCATTATTTTATAAAACAAACAATAACAAAAATATTTATAAATAATATTTATAAATAATATTTATAATAATATTTATAAATAATATTTATAATAATATTTATAAATAATATTTATAAATAATATTTATAATATTTATAAAAAATATTTATAAATAATATTTATAAATAATATTTATAAATAATATTTATAATAATATTTATAATAATATTTATAATAATATTTATAAATATTATCTATAATAATATTTATAAATAATAATGTTATCAACAGAAAACCAATGATATTTCACAAGAGAAACAGTTTTATTTCGTTTCATGATGACAAAAAAATTAAACCAGAGAAAGAAAGAAAAAAAATGACACATCCAAATTCGAAGATTCGGTTCGTTGCAAAACCCACCTACTGACCTATGCAAGTGCCTGGAAGCACACATACCAGCTCAATGGGCGAACAACTCTCACACTAGTGAGGTTATCGAGAGTTAAATTGCCTGCCATTCGACACTACTACGGCGATCATAGCCATCCTTACCGGGGCTTTAGCAAACCAGAATGGAGACTGTGATGTCCCAGATTCGGTCTGAAAGGTATAAAGACAAGTTATATGACTAGAATGTAGGCCTACTTTTAGCTGATAACTGTTCATGAAATTTTTTGTAATTATTTCTTGATCACTTATAGAAAATTTATTTATCAAATACATTTAGACTACTTTTATCCACGTAAAATCTTCCTAAAGAACGCGTTTAGTGCATTCCCAATAGCTTATACTGATAAGCTATTGGGAATGTACTAAACGCGTCTTTAGGAAGATTTTTATGTGGATAAAAGTAGTCCAAATGTATTTAATAAATAGATTTTCTATATGTGATCAAGAAATAATTACATAAAGTTTCATGGACAGTTAACGCGTCTATAAGAATATTTTTATGTGGATAAAAGTAGTCCAAATGTATTTAATAAATAAATTTTCTATACGTGATCAAGAAATAATTACATAAAGTTTCCATGGACAGTTAAACGCGTCTATAAGAATATTTTTATGTGGATAAAAGTAGTCCAAATGTATTTAATAAATAAAATTTTCTATACGTGATCAAGAAATAATTACATAAAATTTCATGAACAGTTAACGCGTCTTTAGGAATATTTCTATGTGGATAAAAGTAGTCCAAATGTATTTAATAAATACATTTTCTATACGTGATCAAGAAATAATTACATAAAATTTCATAAATTTCATGAACAGTTATCAGCTAAAAGTACATTCTAGTCATATAACTTATCTTTATATCTTTATGAACGGTTATGTAATCAATATACAGGATACAGATTATATCATATAGCACCAATTCTTCCAACCAAGTTTAACCTCATTTAAACCAAAGTGATTTTGAAAAATAACTTTTTATTATAAGATATTAGAATACCACGCTGACGAACAAGTTTATTATACTTAATTAAACCGAAAACTTTAAAAAAAATACAAATTACCATATGCAATGGATCACGTTAGTATTTTGACCTTTAAAAGTTGTTATTTATTTTAACATGTATGAAAATATCATACTAAACTTTTAAATGTCTGATATAGGGTCTAACTTTAGACGAAACAACACATAAGAAACACAAGTTATTTAGCAGTATCTAGCAAGGCGAGATTTATAAAAGAGAACACCATTCTGACTATAGTCCATTTCTTTTAGCTAGGCATATTTGCACAGACTCGCAGCGGTGCCCTTTTAGCTCGGAAAAGTTTCCGGATCGCTGATTGGTTGGACAAGATAATTCTAACCAATCAGCGATCAGGAAACTTTTCCGAGCTAAAAGGGCACCGCCGCGAGTCGGGTGCAAATATGCATCGCTAAAAGAAATGGACTATAGTAAGTTTGAAAGTAAAATGTAACCAAATATAGAATACTGCTCCTTAGTTTTTCTCCCAGTAAAACCATCGGACCGAGAAAAATCCTCAGAATAATTCTATTGAAAATGTTAGAAGTGATATGGAGTGACAAGTAGTTCCAATTTACAGAGACCTTAATTTGACACTTATAGCTAACCTTGCTTAGCTGTGTAACAGTTTTTATAAACTCATACTTGCTGACATTCTCTCTCTCTCTCTCTCTCTCTCTCTCTCTCTCTCTCTCCTCTCTCTCTCTCTCTCTCTCTCTCTCTCTCTCTCTCTCTCTCTCCCATACATTACACACATACTGTATATATATATATATATATTATATATATATATATATAGTATATATATATATATATATTTATATATATATATATATATATATATATATATACTGTATATATATGTGTATATATGTATATATATATATATATATATATATATATATATATATATATATATACACAGTATGAGACTTATCATTTCAATTATCCTTCACAATCTTGCCTAACAATCGACAGTTTCACCACATCGTTGCCTTAAACCTACAGATAAAGTGGATTTATCTTACATCAAAAGGATTGCTCAGAGAACAAGTACCGAAAGATAATAGTCATAAATTTTCCCCATACCTTAACTTTTTTCTTACAAAAAAATCATATGGGATTAAGTATAGAATGCAATGTCATTCATTTACGGAAGTGCAAGAAACTAGAAATTTGTAGTCCAATTTATAACAACGCCAAGGAACTGTGAAATTATTCTCCCAAACCCTTTCACACACCAATAATTCGAAGGGAGGACAGTAGAATCGTTCGATTGTAACATTAAAAAAAAAAAAATCTTGAATTGCTCTTTGAAAAAAGGCTATATGATATATAGCAAATTTCTTTGCCATTATTGTAAAATAAAGTTTTACCAGATCAATGAGTCACTATCTCTCACACATGACTGACGTGAAAACATTGTTTTTTAAAATGGTACTGAAAATGGTTGAAGGTAATTCTTTTAAAGTTACTGTTACGTTGGAACTGTACAAATGTGATTGGTGAAAAATAAAAAAAAGGGAAAAGTAAACAAAGGAAGGAGTGAAAAGCAAATAAAGTTAACGTATGCAAATTAAACAAAGGAAGGAGTGAACAGCAAACAGAGTGAATGTATGAAAATTAAACAAAGGAAGGAGTGAATAGCAAATAAAGTTAATGTATGAAAATTAAACGAAGGAAGGAGTGAACAGAAAACAGAGTGAATGTATGAAAAGTAAACAAAGGAAGAAGTGAACAGCAAACAGAGTGAATGTATGAAAATTAAACAAAGGAAGGAGTGAACAGCAAACAGAGTGAATGTATGAAAATTAAACAAAGGAAGGAGTGAACAGCAAACAGAGGGGATGTATGAAAAGTAAAATGAGAGAGTTTGAAAAGTAAACAAAATTGAATGGAAGAAAAGTAAACCAGGGATATTTGAAGAGTAAAAAAAAAAAGAGAAACTGATGAAAAGTAAACAAATGAAATGAGTAAAAAGTAAACAAAGGGACGGAGGAAAAGTAAACAAAGGAATTGGGTGAAAGTAAATAAAGAGAATGGGTTCAATGTGAACAAAGGGAATGGAAAAAGCAAACAAATTGTATGTGA
>NC_090742.1:74567053-74569706 GCF_036898095.1 Palaemon carinicauda | reverse complement strand
TGCTCAGAAAACAAGTACACAAAGACAATAGTCATAAATTTTCCTATACCCTCCCTTTTTTCATACAAAAAATCATATGGGATTAAGAATAGAATGCAATGTCATTCATTTACGGAAGTGCAAGAAACTAGAAATCGGTAGTCCAATTTATAACAACGCCAAGGAACTATGAAATTAATCTCCCAAACCCTTTCACACACCAATAATTCGAAGGGAGGACAGTAGAATCGTTCGACTGTAACATTTAAAAAAAAAATATCTTGAATTGCTCTTTGAACAAAAGGGTATATGATATATAGAAAATCTCTTTCCCATTATTGTAAAATAAAGTTTTACCAGATCAATGAGTCACTATCTCTCACACATGACTGACGTGAAAACGTTTTTAAATGATTCTGAAAATGGTTGAAGGTAATTCTTTTGAAGTTACTGTTACGTTAGAACTATGCAAATGTGATGGGTGAAAAAAAAAAGATGTGTGAAAGTAAACAAAGGAGGAGTGAAAATGAAATAAAGATAATGTATGAAAATTAAACAAGGAAAGAGTGAACGTCAAATAAAGGGAATTACGAAAATCAATATAGGAAAGAGTAATAGCAAACAGAGGGAATGTATGAAAAGTAAAATGAGAGAGTTTGGAAAGTAAAAAAATTGAATGGGAGAAAAGTAAACCAGGGATATTTGAAGAATAAAAAAAGAGAAATTGATGAAAAGTAAACAAATGAAATGAGTAAAAAGTAAACAAAGGGACGGAGGAAAAGTAAACAAAGGAATTGGGTGAAAGTAAATATAAAGAGAATGGGTTCAATGTAAACAAAGGGAATGGAAAAAGTAAAAATATTGTATGTGAAAATTAAAGAAAACGCATTTATGAATCATATACAAAAGGAATGGGTAAAAATTAGGGCAATATATAATACAAAGGGAATCGATGAAGTGTTATGAAGAGCCTTCAGTATATGTTACTGTGCATGACACACTGTAACCAGGTTTGGAATATATGTCTGAGCAATAAAAATAAGCTAAGAAGTCAACTTCGTGAAGAAAATATTATAATCAAGTTCTCTCTCTCCTCTTCTCTCTCTCTCTCTCTCCTCTCTCTCTCTCTCTCTCTCTCTCTCTCTCTCTCTCTCTCTCTCTCTCTTTATTAAAGATTTGAATATAATTTGAAAAATTACTATTCTCTATATAGAATCACATGCGAGTTAATCTCTCCTATATAATAAAGGGCAAGTGTCTGGTTATATATATATATATATATATATATATATATATATATATATATATATATATATATATATATATATATATATATATATATTATATATATAATATATATATATATATATATATATATTATACACACACACACACACACACACACATATATATATATATATTCTTTCCGGTCATGCTCGGCTCTCCTCGTCCCTCGGGACGGGCGAGTGGGGGTAGTCATACCTTGGTGAGAGGTGGGTGCGCATGTGTGTGTGTGTATATACAGAATCTACCTAAATATTTAGCAATCATTTTGACGGATCACGTACACTAGCACACAACCTATAAGGAAGATCACCCTCATTATTATTCATAAGCTAAGGGGATGATCATCAGTGAATAGAATGTCATTTAGTCTTATTACAATATCTTTCCCATACTCAAGATGTGGTGACAAACGTCTTAGATCATTTTCGGATACTTTGAGCTCGTATGGCCAAGCAACCCCGTAAATTTCTCTGAATCCTCCTAATCAAAACTTATATTTCTCGCAAAAAGAAAAGAAATATACCAAATGGAATAAGATAATTCTAGAATGCTTTATATAGCATTTCCAAAATGAAATAAAAAAAAAATTAGACGCATAGTAGGAAGAAAAAAAAAAAAAAACGAGGAACGGTTCGTGGCATAATTCTACTAATTTCATTATCAATTCCACTTATTTTCTGAGGAAGTTAAGAACGCGCAGCCTGGGAAAAAATGGGCCAAACGCCAAAAAGAATGTCTACGGTATATGAAACGTGGTTAAGGAACGCTCGTAATAAGGTGTCGGATCCCAGGCGGACGTTTCAACGGTGACACTTTTCACTCCTTCCTCCCGGAAATAAGAAATATCGTTAACGAAAACCCCGGAGTTAGGTCATCGTCTTTCTCTGACAGAGTGACTTGAAAGGCGAAGGGAAAAAATCCATTCTCTTTCGTGTCATTTTGTTTCACGTGTTATACCGGGATGAATTTTATTCACACGTCTTGTAAGTTTGCTCTTCTATTTACGCTATTAGAGAGAGAGAGAGAGAGAGAGAGAGAGAGAGAGAGAGAGAGAGAGAGAGAGAGAGAGAGAGAGAACACGTAATTTTAATCAGAAATTCTCCTGAAAAATATACTGTTCTCAAGCTGTATTTCAGCAGAATACAGCCGACCGTAATTTTACCTTTGTTATTATATTCTACGGGTTGATGACCGTAATATCACTCCTTTTCGTCAATGTATCCGTTTTTAAAACGGTAAAAATCCTGGAATAAATGTTGCCAGTTATTTACCGTTTTTTTAATGCCAGTTTTTAACATTGCATCTAAAGTCTTTCTGGTATTCATAATTGCTTCTTGCCAATAAAAGTAAGGGTGCAAATTGACATGTGGAATTGTTAGAGGCGGGG
>NC_090742.1:74544553-74559553 GCF_036898095.1 Palaemon carinicauda | reverse complement strand
ATATATATATATATATATATATATATATATATATATATATATACTGTATATACATGATTATTAGTATTTGAAGAATCAAGTAAATACGCGCCCGCACGCGCTCGCACACGCACATATATATATATATATATATATATATATATATATATATATATATATATATATATATATATATATATATATATATATATATATATATATATATATTCACGTTTATTAGTATTTGAAGAACAAAATTATATAACATGACGGACTCCTACCGACAAATACGTATAAAAGCTACAAACCTATGGGTTCAGAATCGATGCAACCACAGAACATTAAATCCTGGTATGAAAGTTTATATAACTGTATGAGTTTACCAGTACAAAGCTCCCATTGTTTCGATATACATTTTCAAAATTATAATCAGCTTACAGATGTAGCTGGAAGCAAAGCCTGCCGTCACCAAACATAGCAGGAACTATTACAACGTCTTTTTTTTAGTGAAATACTAATTTTGTAAATTAATGATGAATTAGATTCATGTCCAGATGGCGTCAGATATCACGTTCACCAATATAGTAATACGAAATTATAATGCATGGATAGTGCTTTCCATTGTATTTACTTGTATTTACGCTTTGCTAATTTTATTTCCTTATTTCCTTTACACACTGGGCTATTTTTCGCTGTTGGAACCGTTGGGCTTATAACATCCTGCTTTTCCAACTAGGGTTGTATCTTGCCTAATAATAATAATAATTGGAAAACAAAATTCATTTATCATGAGTTTGCTGTGTCAATATGTATTTGGGATCAATAAAAAAAAAAAAAACTGAGTCTATTTTATTAGATATGCACACACGAAAATTAGAAAAAGTTATCAAACAAAAAGACTCCTAAGGGCAAAAGTAATAAGAGCAAGAAAAGAAAAAATGCAACCAAGTACAAGTGTGAGGAATCGAACAGGAAGACGATCTGTGCCGGATGGCTTATTGGACTTCGAGGTGGTGAGCAATCGGCGGACTTTGTGAATACCAACTACTGAACGATGGCATAAGAGTGGACATCGAAGGAGAGTAGAATGTTCATGAGCATTACGATCACGTAGGAGTATTTCTCTTTGTGTGTGCGCGTGTGTGTGTGTGTGTGTGTTTCCTTTCTGTATTAGAAAATACTAAGGGCAGGACTGAAAGAAATTGAAGCGAAGACATTTCTAGAGCTAAATATTATAATCTAAGCAAAGGGCAATTTTAAAGTATTAATAATCCAGTTCTAGTTAAAGAAATATCTTCTAATCATTAGAATTATCAAAGGATGCTCTCTATATGATTACTTTAGCTATACCACAGGACAAATAATAACTAGTTCTCCTTTTCGGATTCTTTATTTTTTCTCTCCCGTTCTCCTTCCTGTCTCCCTCTTCTTCCTGTCCGAATCCTCTCAATTAAATCCACTATTAGTCTTGAAGATTCTTGTGTAGCTTTACATAACTGCCTTCCTGATTCCACTTGTCATTGATTCCTTTTTGACGATTATATTATGATCATCATCATAATAGTTTGTATTTATGTGGATGTGGTAATATTCTGGTTAATGTAATTCATGTACATGTTAAGTTGGATAAATATTGGGAATTGTATTTGGTAATATTGTAACTTTTGGACAATTCGAAATTACTGAGAACATGTTGCTTTAGTTAGAAGCGGCATTTGTAGTACTGTCGGATTGTTCCAAGGATAGGAGACTGTCGCAAAATTCTCCCGTCCTTGGGATTTTCTTAGTTGTACTTTTCACCGCCTCAGTTTTCGGTTGTGATTATTGTAGTGTAATTGCCATTCGTGATTGACATATCCTTCGTGTCATAGGATGCAGTGTTACTTTTTGTGTAAATTATAATTAGCTGGTTCTGCATTTTTTATGAAATTTTATTAGTAAACTTTGCATTAATGTTCGTATTGTCATTGTATTCGGGGACATAATGAGGATACGGGCACGAGAAATTATAATGGTCTGATACTGAAAATCCTTCAAGCAAGTTCTTTGTTGGTGCGGGGAAGCAGTGCAGGACGGTGTTATGACTGACAAGTGTCGGTGGCAGTGTATAGACGGATGGCGTATTCACTTAATTACCATGGCTAAGAATGGGCGGTCACATTGTAAGTTGAGCGGGTATGCATTTGTCGTGTACTGTTCATTTTGCATTATTATTCATTGCACTATTACTATGTATTATTGTTAATGTATTATATATCAAATGTGATGTTATTAAATGTATGGTTGTTAAATGTGATGGAAAATTGTTTGGGATACCTATTTATATTGTCATGCTTTACAGGCTGAATCAGATCAATAAAAGATACAGCAAGGCAGCCCGAGTTGTTATATATCCTGCATTACAATTCAGCAATATCGCAGAGCAGCCATGGAGGAACTGAAGAGGGAACGCACCACAGCCAAGAGGAGGTTCAATCGGAAGGTTGGATTATTCAAGGATGCACAGAGAAGAGGAGACTCGATAGAAACATTGGAAGTGTTGTACACTGAGGTTAGTGAGTGTTTCGAAAAGGTTGATGTTATCAATGAACAAATGATAGAACAATTAAAGGTTGGCGAATCTTGTCAGGAATATGAGGAATATATACAGGAATTGGAAACTATAAAATATTCATTACTTGGCGTGATAAAGGGAAAGACAAAAGTGAAAAATAATACTGTGCTTGCCTTGAAAAAACTTGAGCCTCCCAAATTTAGTGGTTCAGTGAGAGCATTTCCTGCCTTTGTAAGAGATTATGAAAGACTAGTTGTGTCACAACATGGGAAAGACCCGTACGTACTTAGAATATCATTAGAAGGGGAACCGAGGAGGCTTGTGGAGGATATAGATGATTATAAACGAATGTGGGATAGACTAAATGAAGCATACGGTAATGAAGGAAAACTGATCGATGCGATATTAGGAGATATAAGGCATATAAACCGCTTAATGATAGTGATGACAGAAAGTTAATTAATCTAATCAATACAGTAGAAAAGGTGTGGTTAGATGTAAGTAATTTAAACTTGACTACAGAACTGGAGAATACTACTGTACTTACCCAAGTAGAAAGATTGCTGCCGTCGGTGTTAAAAAGAGAATGGGCCATTAAAGTGCAGGAATTAAATTCGGACAAATTTAAGAATTTGGTTACATTTCTGACAGATCATCGCAAAGCTCTGGAGTATTTACAAGATAATTCAAGAAGTGGTGCGACTAAGGTAACAGTACATACTGTGGAAAGGGAATTTGATAAGGAAAAGGAATTAGCAGAAGCTATAAAATTGTTGACTATAGGACAAGAGAAACTTCAAAATCAATTGTCTGAATGTTTAACCAGTTTATATCACATTAGCGAAGGAAAAAATATAGGTGGAATTAATAGAACAAGGTATAACAGTGATCAGATAAGAAAAAATTGTCCTGTCCATGATAGTGAATCTCATGAATTGAAGGATTGTATGACATTTAAGCAATGGTCAGCTGAAAATCAGATGGACTTTTTAAGAAAAAAGGGAGTTTGCTACGCCTGTCTCCGAACGGGACATTTCTCCAGAAATTGTGAGAAAAGATTTCCATGTAGGGTAAAAGTAAATGGTGAGGTGTGTGGTAAACATCATCATTCAAGTTTACACACACTATTTAACAATCCAAATAATTCAACAATTGATGCCACAAGTAACTATTTAAGTAAAAAAGGTGCAATTCTGATGACTGGGTTTGTTAACAGTGAAGGGAAGTCTATCCCCACGTTGTATGATGCAGGAAGTAACATTAGTTTAATTACATTTAGAATGGCAAGGAAACTAGGACTCAAAGGTATTCCTATACAATTATCTATGACTAAAGTTGGTGATCACACAGAGGAGTTGGATAGTTGTGTTTATGAAGTATCATTAAAGGATCAAGCAGGAATAGAAAAACTTATAGAAGTTTGTGGCGTGTCTGAAATAACTGCTGTTCATCATCATATGGATTTGGGAGAAATAGCAAGGAAACTGGGAGTACAGGAGAAACACCTTCAAAGGCCAGAGGGACGTATAGAGCTGCTAATAGGATCAGATTACTGTACTTTATTGCCACAAGTCATAAAAACAGTAGATAATATTCAATTATTGTCCAATGATTTTGGACTCTGCATTAGGGGTAGATTTGATGAGAAGGAAGGTGAAAAGAAGTACTGTGTTCAAATTAATCATATAAGCTACGATGACACTGCTGATTGGCATTTCAGGGCTAAACCAAATGTGGGTAAATTAGTGGAGAATTATTTCTTGGATGAAAGTTTGGGAACGGAGTGTATCCCAAAATGTGGAGGTTGCAAATGCGGAGAATGTTCAGTAAAGGGAAATTTAACTATTAGGGAAGAGAGAGAACTCAAACTCATTGAAGATGGATTAACTTATGATGAAGAAAACATGTGCTGGATATCTAAGTATCCTTGGATTTCTGACCCTTCTAAACTGCCAAATAATTTTCCAATGGCTTATGCTAGATTGAAGGCTACCGAAAAGAGACTGAAAAGGCTGGGAGCAACACAATGCACAAAATATCAAGAACAAATTCAAGACATGTTGGATCGAGGGGTAGCGGAAAAATTATTGAAGTCAGAGCTGGATTATAAGGGTCCAATCTTCTACTTACCCCACCATGCAGTTTATAAAACAGATTCCTCATCAACCCCAGTGAGAATAGTATTTGATGCTGCAGCATCATATCAAGGAATATCTCTGAATGACCTACTTGCAAAGGGACCTGATGTAATTAATAACCTATTGGGAATACTATTACGATTCAGGGAAGGAAAGATAGGCGTGGTTGGTGATATTAAAAAGATGTACAATACTGTAAAACTTTCAGAAGAGGATATGCATACTCACAGGTTTTTATGGAGAAACTTTGAGTTAGAAAGAGATCCTAGTCATTATAAATTGAAGACTGTTACATTTGGGGATAAACCCTCAGGATCTATTGCAATGATGGCACTTCGTAAAACTGCAGAAATTAATAATTGCTTTCCGCTAGCATCCAAGATGATAGTAGAGGACTCTTATGTTGATGACATCATCAGTAGTGTTAACTCGAAGGATTGTGCAATGAAAAGGATTAAAGAAGTAGAAGAAGTATTAAGATTGGGAGGATTTCAGATTAAATACTGGGTTTTATCGGGAGAGGATAAGGATAATAATGCTAGGGTTTTAAATACTGAACAGGAAAAGGTTTTGGGTTTAAGTTGGAAACCTAAACTGGATACTTTCTCATATAGGGTCAAACTCAATTTCTCAAAAAAAACCTGTGAAGGTAGAATAGAGTCGGATGTGAACTGTGATAATTTTGAGAGTTGTATGCCACCTCTGTTGACTAAGAGAAGTGTACTATCACAATTTGCAAAGCTGTATGATCCTTTGGGACTCTTAACACCATTCACACTGAAGACAAAGTTATTGATGCGTTCTATCATTGTAGAAATTAATGAGGGACATTCAAGGGGATGGGATGATCCTATTAGTGATACCTTATACTCTGAAGCTAAAAATTTGTTTAGGGAAATGTTTTAAATTGAAAATATCTGTTTTAGTAGGTGTGTAAGGCCTGCAGACGTAATTAAAGACCCAGAGTTGATCATTTTTTGTGATAGTAGTATAAAAGCGTATGGAGCTGTAGCATATGTTAGATGGGAAAAGCAAGATGGTAATTATTATGTAAACCTTCTTTGTTCAAAGAATAGAATAGCGCCTATGAAACAAATCAGTATACCACGATTAGAACTGTGTGCTGCTGTTTTAGCATCGAGATTGAGGGCAACCGTTGAAATCAATATGAGATACAAATTCTCTAAGGTAATCCACATCACTGACAGTGAGATAGTAAGAGCACAAATCCAGAAGGAATCCCACCAGTTTAATTCCTTTGTTGGAATTAGGGTTGCAGAAATTCAGTCCAAAACTGAACCCATAGAATGGTTTTGGGTATCTTCCAAGGAAAACAACGCTGATTTGACTACTAGGAAATGTAACCCCAGAGAATTAGATACAGAATCTGTTTGGCAAAAGGGTCCAGAATTCCTGTATCAAGATTCCTCGGAATGGCCTGTAAAACAGAGTACAGTATCGGATCTTCCGGATGTTGTTTTCGCAAGAGTGGCCTTAAATGAAGGAGAAATTAATTCAAGTAGCCAGGTGATTGATATCCAAAGATTTAGCAATATGAAAAGACTGTTATCAGTGATGGCTAGAATTATTAGTGCAATAAAGAAAAAATCGTTTAAGGCTATATTGTGCGATCCCAGTACAGAAGAGATACAGCAAGCCGAGTTGTATTTCGTCAAAAACGCTCAAGCAAGTTTGCCACAAGACTGGGAAAAGAGGTATAGACGTTTAGGACCAGTTTCGAGAGAGGATGGCATAGTCACCGTGGGTAGCAGGATGTCCAAATGGTTGAAGGACAATTGGGATCAGAATCAGTTTATACTTCTCCCATCAAAGCACCCATTCTCTTTAATATACCTGTCTCACATACATCAAAAGGATCACAGTGGAGTTGAATCAAGTCTTGCTAGAGCTCAAGTGAAATATTGGATATTGGGAGCAAGGAAAACAATGAAATCTATTAGAAAACAGTGTGTAGTATGTCGAAGAATTGACAAGATCTGTACATCACAAGCTATGGGAGAGTTGCCAAAAGAGAGACTTGAACCATGTCCTCCATGGCATAATGTTAGCCTAGATCTTTTTGGCCCTTTCTGGGTTTGTGATACTGTAAAAAGAAGAGTGAAAAGGAAAATATTTGGAGTAATTTTTAATTGCATGGTTACAAGGGCTGTACATTTGGACATTTCTGAGGGTTATGATACTCAAAACTTTCTTACTGTACTGAAAAGGTTCACATGTCTAAGAGGATTTCCAAAGAAGCTTTACAGTGATAATGGTACGCAGTTGGTGTCTGCTAACAAGGAGTTGAGAGAAATGGTTACTCAGTGGAATAAAGGTTTAGTGTTTAACTTTGGAAAATTTGAAGGTTTAACCTGGGTATTTAATAAATCTGCTGATGCCCCATGGGAAAACGCTTGTAGCGAGTCGTTAATTAGACTGGTGAAGAGGTCACTCACCAGAATCATAGGTGAATCAGTCATGTCTTTTGGGGAACTACAATCTGTAATGTATGAAGTTGCCAATATGTTGAATGAACGGCCTATTGGGTTTAAACCAGGGGAAAACTTTACCGAAGGGACTGTGTTAAGACCTAATGATTTACTATTGGGTCGATCTACCATCGAAGCTCCTTGTGGATTTTGGAATGAGAGAGTTAATTTTAATAAGTCATATGCATTTAAGATGAAAATAGTAGATTTGTTTTGGAATAAATGGATGAAAAATTATTTTCCAACTCTTATTGTAAGACAAAAATGGCATGTCAATGTAAGAAGTGTAATGAAGGGTGATATTGTACTTGTTAATGACCAAAATGCATTGAGAGGAGAATGGAAATTAGCACAAGTGGTAGAAGGGATGCAGGGAAGAGATGGAAAAACAAGGGATGTGGTACTCAGATATAAGATATATAAGTTTGGAAAACGGTATTTGGGAGAACCTGATAAACTAATGACCAGATCGGTGCATAAATTAGTGGTGATACTTCCGGTGGAAGAACAGTAGATTTAAGTGGCATTAATCTGTTGTGGGGGGAGTATATTATGATCATCATCATAATAGTTTGTATTTATGTGGATGTGGTAATATTCTGGTTAATGTAATTCATGTACATGTTAAGTTGGATAAATATTGGGAATTGTATTTGGTAATATTGTAACTTTTGGACAATTCGAAATTACTGAGAACATGTTGCTTTAGTTAGAAGCGGCATTTGTAGTACTGTCGGATTGTTCCAAGGATAGGAGACTGTCGCAAAATTCTCCCGTCCTTGGGATTTTCTTAGTTGTACTTTTCACCGCCTCAGTTTTCATTGTTGTGATTATTGTAGTGTAATTGCCATTCGTGATTGACATATCCTTCGTGTCATAGGATGCAGTGTTACTTTTTGTGTAAATTATAATTAGCTGGTTCTGCATTTTTTATGAAATTTTATTAGTAAACTTTGCATTAATGTTCGTATTGTCATTGTATTCGGGGACATAATGAGGATACGGGCACGAGAAATTATAATGGTCTGATACTGAAAATCCTTCAAGCAAGTTCTTTGTTGGTGCGGGGAAGCAGTGCAGGACGGTGTTATGACTGACAAGTGTCGGTGGCAGTGTATAGACGGATGGCGTATTCACTTAATTACCATGGCTAAGAATGGGCGGTCACATTGTAAGTTGAGCGGGTATGCATTTGTCGTGTACTGTTCATTTTGCATTATTATTCATTGCACTATTACTATGTATTATTGTTAATGTATTATATATCAAATGTGATGTTATTAAATGTATGGTTGTTAAATGTGATGGAAAATTGTTTGGGATACCTATTTATATTGTCATGCTTTACAGGCTGAATCAGATCAATAAAAGATACAGCAAGGCAGCCCGAGTTGTTATATATCCTGCATTACAACGATGTATTTTCGTTTTCATCCAAAATCGCAGACTTGACAATTCTCTTAATTTTCATTCACCAAAGCATTTTCATCATCACCCAAATCTTGTTTCCTTTCTAATGGCCTCAGAAGCAAGTCGGTGATAAAATCTTGAAAATTACAGTTGATCAATAAAACGATTAAAACAATCTTTTTACCTTTCCTAACATTCCTGCTCAAGACGAATGACAATTTGGGAATGCACCGGTATTCCATATTTCTCCTAACAGAGAGACTAAGAATCCTTTGGAGCTCTGACGGGAAAGCATTCAACTTTCCTATTGATGACGAAAGGCAAATTGGAGTCGAACAACGAATTGGGAGAATTTTGAGACTATTTCGGATTTGGAGCCTGTAAGGGTTTTCTAAAAGGAAGACGTCCAATTGGAGTGACTCTCCTTAGAAGTCCTTCCTTTTTTAGAGTGAGGAAAAAAAATTACTTCAGATTGAAGAACTTTAGATCTTTCTCTGGTCCTTCAATATCCTCTACTGCTGTGCAGTTTCCGCCTTATTCTCCATAATCTTTATTTTTGGATCTTAAACATTAGGGACTTTACTTTCTCCTTTCAAATCGGATTCTTTATTTCTTCTCTCCAGTTCTCCTTCCTATCACCCTCTTCTTCCAAATCCTTTCAAATAAATCAGTTATTAGTCTTCAAGATTCTTGTTTTGCTTTTCATGACTGCCTTCCTGATTCCACTTGTCGTTGATCCCTTTATGAGGAGGTATTTTCGTTTTCTTTCAAACTCGCACACTCAACAATTCTCTTAACTTTCACCAAAAAATTTTCGGCAAAACCTAAATCTTGTTTCTTTTTTAATATCCTCAAGGTGAGTCGGTGATACAAGCTTGCAAATTTGGGTTGGTCAATGAAACAATCAAAACGATCTTTTTACCTTTTCTATCATTTCTGCTTGAGACGAACGACAATTTGAAGCCGATTTTGGAATGCACCGGTATTCCACATTTCTCCTAACAGAGAGACTAAGAATCTTTAGGAGTTCTGTCAGGAGAGCATTCAACTTTCCTATTGATGACGAAAGACAAATTGGCGTCGAACAAGGAGTTGGAAAGTTTTGAAGACTTTCGGGTTTTGGAGCCTGTTAGGAAATTCCAAAAGGTCTTCATTTAAAAAAAAAAATAAGCTTGATATAGGAACTCTATATTGTTGGCTCGGCAGGGCTGCCCGCTTCCAGCTAGCCGGGAGGCCCCCCCCCCCCTTCCCACTGGCCGGGCGGGGCTCCCCCCCTTCCCGCTGGCCGGGCGGGTCTCCCCCCCCTTCCCGCTGGCAGGGGGGGCTCCCCCCCTTCCCGCTGGTAGGGCGGGGCTCCCCCCTTCCTGCTGGCAGGGTGGGGCTTCCCTTTCCAGCTGGCAGGGGGCTTCCCCTCTTCCCCGCTGGCAGGGCAGGACTGTCCCCTCCCCTGCTGGCAGGGGGGCCACCCCTTTCCAGCTTACAGAGCGCGGCACCCCCTTCCCACTGGCAGGGTGGGGCTCCCCGCCTCCCCTGCTGGCAGGGTGGGGCTCCCCCATCCCCTCCTGGCAGGGTGAGGCTCCTCCCTCCCCCGCTGGCAGGGCGCTACTCCCCCTCTCCCGCTGGCAGGGGGGGGGGGTTAACCCTTTCCAGCTTACAGGGCGTGGTACCCCCCTTCCCACTGGCAGGGTGGGGCTCTCTGCCTCCCCTGCTGGCAGGGTTGGGCTCCCCCAACCCCTCCTGGCAGGGTGGGGCTCCTCCCTCCCCTCCTGGCAGGACGCTACTCTCCTCCCCCGCTGACAGGGCGGGGCTCCCCCCCCCTTCCCGCTGCAGGGTGGGGCTCCCTCTTTCCAGCTGGCAGAGCAGGGCTAACCCCTTCCCGCTGGCAGGGCAGGGCTCCCCCCTTCCCGCTGGCATGTTTTCACCTCTTTCTATTTGTTTGTCACCAACCTAACTCAAAAAGTTATGGGCGAATTTTGACCAACGTACTACAAATATATTAAAAA
Organism: Palaemon carinicauda; assembly: GCF_036898095.1. Lineage (NCBI taxonomy): Eukaryota > Metazoa > Arthropoda > Malacostraca > Decapoda > Palaemonidae > Palaemon > Palaemon carinicauda. The sequence continues at coordinate 74,548,980 of NC_090742.1, read as the reverse complement.
CGATGTATTCAGGCTAAATCTCTCTCTCTCTCTCTCTCTCTCTCTCTCTCTCTCTCTCTCTCTCTCTCTCTCTCTCTCTCTGTATGTCATTTAGGCCGGTGTAACTCATGTATGGTATTTTTTTATTATTATTTTACATTGAACCATATCTGGAAGTACTTTTTCTTTCATCGGTGACTTGAACAAGACTAATGTCGAAATTATGTAATGTAGCCGTTAACGGAAGGAATTGTTTAGCTGCGATACTCCAATAATGTCTACATGATATGTATATACATATTATATATATGTATATATATATATATATATATATATATATATATATGTGTGTGTGTGTGTGTGTGTATTCAGTATTTGCAGTGGATATTCGAAGCGTCAAATGATAAAACAGATAAAACTAGATTTGTAAAATTTTGATGTTTTTACTAGCAAAAACTCTCCTTTGCTGTCTTTGATTCGCTGAGGTTGGAGAGGGCTCCGCCCATTTCATTGTAGTAGTAAGAAGAGCAACACCTTGTCTATTTTGTTATGGGAACACTAGACACATCTGACGAAAGATTTCCCCCGAGTGTCCGCGTTCTTTTGATTCTAACTGTACAGTAGGACACAGGAAATCCTGACACACCTTGCTCTAAGGAAGTGCACCCTATCCCACTAATATTGGACGGCGAGTAACCAAAAAGATAGTACACTTCCCAAAGCAAGGTGTGCTAAAGGCCTCTTTACCTAAACAAAGACCCTGGAGGATCAAGTAATGGCTGCTGATGGCTCAGCAGGTAGACCTACAAGCAACAGCAAACAGCCCCCCCCCCCCCCCACCCTCCCTTACCGACAATCCCTAGATCACAAGAGGCGACACTAGAACTCCTGATCCAAGGAATGCAAGTCAGGAACATCTCCAACAGGCAGTCACAATATGAAACCCCCCCCCTTTTTTTTTAATGTTTTATTGTATACGTTACAACACTAATAAAATAACTCCAAAATATTCCCAATCAGTGATGTTAGAGCCGGCTTTACTCCTAGGACAACGTGTAAACTAATTACATATCCTCTAAAGTCAGGCTATAGAAACTTACGAAGCTGGATTACCACTACAAAACCACTACAAGCTTAATAAACATAACTGGAAAGAAAAGACCACTGTACAATATACAGTAGATATTTCTCTTCGTCAATAAACTGCTGCTATTCTATTCAACTTCAAAAATAATCACATATCAGGAAAATCTATTTACTACATTTAACCTCGATAAAAAGAGACGCGCATAACTGAACGTCCAAGAATCAGGAGCCTAAAGGATTTAAGTTAAGAGTTTCATGACGTAATTTTACGTTTTCTACAAACTATGATACGAATAAAGAGACTTTGTAAGATTTCATACATAGAGGCAAACATTTACATAAATCTCAGTTAGATATTTATACCAACGATGAGTGTTACTCAATTAAGTGACAAGCAAGAAACCAATAACCCTCATGAGATTAGCTTTCTCATACGTAACACAAACAGTGGATTCTGAAATTTAACATTATCTCAACTAGGCACTGTACAACCCGCAGGAAATAAAACACCCCAGTAATAACTTCTTGAAAGACGCAGACAAGGAGGTTTACTAAATATATGTGCTTGTTTACAATATAATAGCATTTTACGAAGATAATTTTTATGTTCTTTGTCTGCATCTTTTCCTACTTTTATATGGGGTCGATGTTTCTGGCCAGCGTTCTCCATCTACCTCTGTCCCAAACTTGATCAACGGTTTATCCCTTTGATCGAAGGTCATCCTTGATACAGTCCATCCACCTTCACTTTGGTCACCCTCTCCTTCTCGTTCCCTGTACCTCCATTTCCATTCTTTACACAAAGATACTTTTTATGTAAAGAATGGTATTCCCTACATGCTAAAAATATACCAGAAAAGTTTGGTAGTGGCAGAGACAAACCAATATTGTTGGAATATTCTATGCAATATAAGAAAATATTTAAAAATATATAAAAACCAAATTACTCCTAACTCACTTATCATCCCATGTACTTATGTCATTGAATGTAGAAAATATATTAAAAACACATGCAAACCAAATTACTCCTAACTTGCTCTTCATCCCATATATCTCACTGAATTGAAAATAAATGTTTACATGTGCATTTTACTATTATGACCAACTTAGAAATATGTTGTTTATTTCTTACGATGTTTGGAGTTTCGAAGAGGCCAATAAATTACCGATTAGCTATAATGTACCGCCCCAGTCCCAGCAGAGAGAGAGAGAGAGAGAGAGAGAGAGAGAGAGAGAGAGAGAGAGAGAGAGAGAGAGAAACCCGATAAAATTAAGTCGAAGCTCATAATCATAAATTATGAAGATCCGACCCAAAGGCCATGGGGCCTTGGAAACAAATTGGTGGCTTAAGAGAGGATTATTAATGGACATGAAAAGCAAAGCCTTGCGTTTATTATTTCTGAAGACTGGGAACTTGGTGAAGATTTTACTCTTAAAGAATTTTATTTCATACCTAAGGCATTTAATCCTAACTATATTAAGCATAAATCAGTAGGTAAAAAAAAGGCTGTAAAATCAAATAGCTATATAAACGCTGATCTTAGCTACTATTTTTCTTTGTTCATCATTTCTCATATTTTTTTTTATTTCCTTATTTCCTTTCCTCACTAGGCTATATTCCCCAGATGGAACCCTTGGCCTTATAGCATCTTGCTTTTCCAACCCAGGTTGTAGCTTAGCTAGTAGTAGTAGTAGTAGTAGTAGTAGTAGTAGTAGTAGTAGTAATAATAATAATAATAATAATAATAATAATAATAATAATAATAATAATAATAATAATAATAATGTGTTTCTGGACCATTTCGATATGGCAATCAGTTTACATTAATTTCTTAACACATTCTTAACTTTCAAAAACAATAACTACATGTGCATAAGATTCTTTCACAGTAATATCAAAACAGAGCGAAAAAATTTCCCCCCTCCCACCCCCCAAAAAAAAGCCAGGAAGAGAGAGATCTATTATATACGTGGGCACTCAAGTAAAGCGAAGACCTCCGGCGCGGCAGCTTATTTCTAGACATTTTGCTCGACTATAACCTTGACCTAAGCATGTATTAATTGGCGTGGATTTTCATACACTCCCATATGAACCAAGTCTCTGTGACAACGATGTCCAAATTTATGGTTGATTACGTGAATTGAACATTTTGCTCGACCATGACCTTGACTTTGACCTTGACCTTCCAAAATTTAAAAATTTCCAGATTTTTGCATTACAGTTTGTCCCTACAATTAAAATTGTGGCCAGGAAGCTGGTCACAAACAAACACAAACACAACATAACCTCCTTCCTACTTCGTTGGCGGAGGTAATTATAGACGAAATAAAACACAAGATGGAAATCTCTTGCCTTATTGGTAATTATTCTCAACAAGTTATACTGATAGATATAAAGAAGTGACGGGATAAGGGATATCTAAATAATTTAAAAGGAAAGTATGATTAAATTTATAAGGCAATCAGGGAAGTAGTTATGTATGAAACGGATTACTGGAAACTAATACTAAGGCGCTTATAATGAAACAAAGGGTCGATTAATAATGTTAAAATGAAATTTTCTTTTCATGGACGCCAAATTATTATATATAAAATATATGAATATAAAAGTACCATAGATTCCCCTACATCATATATCTAATTGCCCTAAATAACCAGAGAAAACTATTAGATGGGAACTCTAGAACTTTTTTTTTTATATAGACGTGAAATTATATATAAAAATGTGAATATAAAAGTACCAGAGATTCACCCACTGTATATCATATATTTCATTGCTCTAAATAACCAAAGAACTTATATCTAAAGACCTTGGCTGGTAACATAGCAAAATAAAAGCGTTCGACGAGAAAATTTCTTTAACAAATGAAAATTCCCCACAGTCGGATAAGTGACGAAACTGACTCGTACTATGAACGTCAGACATCAACAAACAGGGAAGTAGTTCGTGAAAACGACTTTAATGAAATATCGACAACAGAGAAACATTAAATTAATAAGGAACCTGATAGAAACGCTAGTGATCAATCTATTTTTTAAAAAATATTCATAAAATGGTAAATATACAAGTTGACTTCACAAAATAGTTCAAGACTAGAAACATATCTTGAATCAAGTAAAGAAGGAATAATACAATATGTGAATATAGTTCATCTCATTTCATTGAAAAAGAAAAGAAATAAAATGTTATTTCAGAATGACACTTAACAATTAATAATCTCTACCAATGGTTAGAAAAGGGTTTTACAAAAAAGTCTTTCCTTCACAGAATATTCTTGTATTCATGACATGAGGTAAATATAAAAATTGGTAAAAGAAAAGATCTCCAAAATGGTACATTTCTAAATAACTCTCTAATACAG
>NC_090742.1:74532053-74534553 GCF_036898095.1 Palaemon carinicauda | reverse complement strand
GGGTCGTATTATCTTAAAAGTTATAATGAATAAATTCACATAAGGGTCGTAACATGTTAAATTCGCTTAAGGGTCGTCATATCTTAAATTCACATAAGGGTCGTAATATCTTAAAAGTTATAATGAATAAATTCACATAAAGGTCGTAATATCTTAAATTCGCACAAGGGTCGTATTACCTTAAAAGTTATAATGAATAAATTCACATAAGGGTCGTAACATGTTAAACTCGCTTAAGGGTCGTCATATCTTAAATTCGCATAAGGGCCGTAATATCTTAAAAGTTATAATGAATAAATTCACATAAGGGTCGTAATATCTAAAATTCACTTAAGGGTCGTAATATCTTAAATTCACATAAGGGTCGTATTACCATAAAACATTATAATAAATTCACATAAGGGTCGTAATATCTTAAATTCACATAAGGGTCGTAATATCTAAAATTCGCATAAAGCCCGTAATATCTTAAAAGTTATAATGAATAAATTCACATAAGGGTCGTAATATCTAAAATTCACATAAGGGTCGTAATATCTAAAATTCACATAAGGGTCGTAATATCTAAAATTCACATAAGGGTCGTAATATCTTAAAGGTAATAAGATCGAGAATCCAAAAGTAGCCTCAACTAACAATCGAACGAACTGGGGTGGCCTCCGGAAGGACGGGAGTTACCCAGCCAACTCGACTGGACGATCACAACACACTCACTACACTGCACTTTTCAGTTTTGCCTGCTTCCTTCCTCGCTCGACCCCTTATTCGCACTTAGTCACTGTCACCGCCGAACACGAGAAACTTTCTCGCCTAGGTTTAGAAGAACTTTCTTCTTGAGCTTATTTCAATAAAATAAAAATTGGATCTGAATAAATATCATGATATCTTGGTTGCTGATTGAAAGATTTATTAAAGAAAAAATAAATAAATTGTGAAAAATATAGTATCTGGCAGCTGAAGAGACCCATCACCTCTCGTGGGCCATCTCCCATAAGGGTGCTGTCTCGATTTTCCACTTTCATCCTTTCGAGAGAAAATTTCCTCTCGAGTAAAACTCGTTCTGCCCACGTCCATAAGACACGGAAACACGAACACAAAAAGAAACTCACACTGGCACGGATGCAGTTATGTACGTTTTTAACGTGTATAGTGTCCTAGTTTCTGCTACACGAAAATATACGAGAAACAGACAATCAACTTAAAGTAACATTGCACTAAATTTGTGTTAACGCAATTTTTTTTAACTATCATAAATAACTGCTAATGTCTCAGTGGAAAAAAAAACTAATAAATTAAAAAATCAGGCCTCAAATACTGTAATATATCAAGACCTCCCAAAGAAATATTACATTAACAGATTTAAAAGATAATATTCTAATCTTAAACGTGACTCTTCTTCTCGTGAGAAACTGATGAGAAAACAGGTCATGAACTTTGCATAATGCGGATGAACTGAATTTGACCTCTAACGGTATATAAATTACAATATCTGATTCGGGTTAAAATCATGCAGATGTCACTCCCCTTAAAAAAAGAAAAAAAAATACATTAATACCTGGAACTTGAACGATCGAGAAAATGAGATCTGATTCTTAGGAAGAAAACATTAAACATAAGAAAATTATGCATAACCCGGATATCACTTAAAAAGTAGGTATAAATGAGAATATAATTAGAGTACAAGCAAATATAAACGTTGACTTTACATTTTGTATACATAATTCAAAATATTACATAAACTTCATAATATGCATAAAAAATAAAATTATTGAAATAGATATGTTTTCACACAGGAGTTACACTATCTATTAATAAGTTCAGCCCGTTGTATTACAGAACGTTCTTAAGGGTAAGTTTGGTCACTTTGAGACAGTGGTCCAGGAAAATTTTAATCCTCTAGCACATCAGAAAGTTCTGAAAGGTGAGACTCTTTCGTTTGAGAAGTGTTTGTGGAAAAGTTCAGCCCATTGTTATTCCAAAACGTTCTTGGAGATGAGTGTGTTCCCTAAGAGGGTAGTTAGTGGTCCTGGAGAAGCTCAGACCCTATTTCAGAAATTTCTTACAGGTGAAAATCCTCTATTTGAGGGGATTGTGTTGGAAAAAATCAGATACCTGGTATTTTAGAAACTACTTTAGGGTGAGTCTGCCCCCTTTAAGTGGTTAGTTCTAGAAAATTTCAGCACCCAAGTATTTCAAAAAGTCCATAGGGTTGAGGTTCCTCTCTTTGAAGGGTAGGCGCAGGAAATTTTAAGAACCTGCCGTTTCTGAAACTTCTTAGGAATGAGACTACTCCCTCTCAGTGGTGGTATAGGGAAAGTTCAGCACACCTGTATTTCAAAACGGTTTTAGAAGTGAGAAGCCTCCTTTTAAGGGGCTGGTGTGGGAAAAGTTCAGTCACCTGGTATTTCAGAAAGTTCTTAAGGATGATAGGGGAACATTTCTTTCTCTTGGTATTTCAGAAAATTATCAAGGGGATCTGAAGGGGATCGTACTAAAAAAT
>NC_090742.1:74504360-74506553 GCF_036898095.1 Palaemon carinicauda | reverse complement strand
AAGTGCTATGTCACACCTGCTCACACAATCATTAGCAAGTGTTCATACGCAACTGCTGAATAATCAATTTGTAAGCAAGAACGTAGCAATTTAAATCAATATCATCAGTTTTTCTCTTCATCCGATGAAATATTTGATTTAGCCAGATTTAAGAAATTCAAATCAAAAGAATTTTTTTCCGAGTATTTGCCCTGCATATCACCGACGAGTAATGGTTCATATGAATATCTACATTTGCAATGACTGCTTACATCCTAGGTGCCCTGGGTACTAACAGGTAAATTTGCTTTTCCTACTACTTTTATGTGTATGTATAGGATAAAGGAATTAGATAAGGGTGCATTGTGTATATAACTATCAATAAAAGAGCAGTTATGAAGCCTGAAATACTGTATAATTCTATGAAATATCAAAACTGACACGTATGAAAATCAACATTTTAGAAACACCAACATTCTGAGAGTAATGAAAATCTCTTGCTGACTCTCCACCGACTTCTTTCTATGAACATTCATGAATGATGAAATGTTAATTCAGTTATCCCGGATGTTATTGAAATGACAGATGTGTGTATGTAAGCACTTCGTCAAGGGAGTTCCTATCAATTCTAATGCAAAAGTTGACCAAGGTTAAATTGTTGACAAACAGACAATATCCCATCCTCTATCTCTATGCATGTTGGTGTGGTATGTACCAAGGTCTATAGAGTCTGGCTGACATACATTTACCTGTATATGAGTTGCAATGCCAGATACACTGACAGACAGACAGTAAGACGATTTCCCTTTATTTTCACACACTCATGATGGTTACCCTTTGAACAAAGTAGAAATCAATTCGATAACCCATTTAAGGGTTCTTTGTTGAATTTCTAAGTCAATAACAATAACTTTTTGAATTATTCTTAAAAAAAAACGGCACACTCACTTTTCTTTAGGATGGTCTCAAATACAATCGGCTTTCCTACCAAAAGCATGGCTCAAATCCATATTGTGCAACTGGTCTATTCAATTGACCAAACCAACTTGCAACTCATACTCGCTCAACATATCGTAAGGTCAGTTCCTCAAGTTTAACATACTGTATATAAAAAAAGCTTATTAAAAAAAATGTCGGCAACAGTTCATAGGTAATATTACTCAACCATGCATTCAATACCGGAGAGGAAATTGTTACGCCGAATGTCTACCATTATTTAAAAAAAAAAAAAAAAAAAAAAAAAAAAAAAAGATTTATTCAAAATTGAACCATACACAAATAATCAAGGAGGATAGGCAAGGTAAAAGGAGAATTTTGCATGTCAATGAAAGAGGTAGAAAGAAAAAAATCCCTAAAAAGAAGTAAAGGGAGATATTTATCGGTCTCAACTAACATAAAGTGATGAAATAGCAAATCTCCTTACAGAAAGAAGTAAAACTATGAGATGAGCTAAAGTTCGTCATCTAAGCTTTTCTCATAGTTTCAAGAAATGCCAATAAGTGTTTATATAAACAAATCATATAAATGTGACTTGAAAGTGAAGGAAAATAGACACTAAGTAAAGATAAAAAAATGTATATACATATGCCCATCAAATCTCTAATAAGCAACGAACTCTACGCAGTCAGAAGAAAAATATCAAAATATCAAACAAAACTTGCACCGTTGCATTTGAAGAACCAGGTATATAGGCTGCACGTTTAAAACGAAGTCATTAATGTCATGCCGGAGATGAGTAAGGCCATCATCAATCAGTCTTCAGGTCCAATCATGGTAGGGTCGAATGTCAGCCTTGTCAGTCCACCCCTCAACCCATTCATCTCCCAGCCTTCCGCATTTTCAACTCCCACTCACTCAGTTTGATCCCGGAGGGAAATGAGCAAAATTAGGACTACCTCAATGCGTTTCTCTCTCTCTCTCTCTCTCTCTCTCTCTCTCTCTCTCTCTCTCTCTCTCTCTCTCTCTCCTCTCTCTCTCTCTCTCTCTCTCTCTGAATGTGTTGTGCAACTTTTTCTTCTCAATCATTGTATTGTAAATTTTCCTCTCAATCATTGTATTGTAAATTTTCCTCTCAATCATTGTATTGTGAATTCCCCCCCCCTCTCTCTCTCTCTCTCTCTCTCTCTCTCTCTCTCTCTCTCTCTCTCTCTCTCTCTCTCTCTCTCTCTCTCTCTAAATGTGTTTTGCAACTTTTTCTTCTCAATCATTGTATTG
>NC_090742.1:74494360-74496860 GCF_036898095.1 Palaemon carinicauda | reverse complement strand
AGTTTCCTGATCGCTGATTGGTTGGACAAGATAATTCTAACCAATCAGCGACCAGGAAACTTTTCCGAGCTAAAAGGGCACCGTTGCGAGTCAGTGCAAATATGACTCGCTAAGAGAAATGGACTAAAGAAGTGAACATATTTCCTTCACCGGTATTGATAATGTGGAATGTTCGCTTACAAAACTCCGTAACCATCAACAGCCACATACGACTTCATAAATAATTATAGGCCTACTCTTACCAGTGTGTGCGACCCGTCAAAAATGACGGCTAAATATTTAGATAGATATGCACACAAAGCAACTCCACTCACCAGGGTATGACTATACACCCCCCCCAACCTCCGCCCCCCCCCCCCAATCTGAGGAACGGGGAGAGTTGAGCATTACCGGAAAAAATATAAATATATACTTAATATATATACAGTATATATATATATATATATATATATATATATATATATATATATATATATATATATATATATATATATATATATATAGTACATACGGGAAATTAACGTTTGGTGGCTGAATAAGAGAGGCCTATGAAGTATGATGAAATAAAAAAAAGAAAATCTAGCTAACGAGAATATAAGATTATTACTGAAAATAAGATTCAGTTACAAGATACAAATAAAAGTACTATTGACATAAATTTCACAATTTTTAAAGTTTCAAGCAATAAAAGTTCTGACTTTTGGACAACATTAAACCACAAGATATGCCATCTTATCTGTGAGTTCTGACGAACTTTAACCATTGATTTAACTATCAGAAAAATATGAAGGTGTCTATCATAAATAAATGATGGCTACAGGCATCAGTCTTGGGTGAAATATATTTCCATCCTTGTTATAATTATCATCTTTTGCCTTCTCAAGTTCCTTAAAAAAAAAAAAAAAAAAAAAAAAAAAAAAAAAAAAAAAAAAAAAAAAAACAATAACAACAACGACATCAAGGACACCTTGGATATCTCACCCCCATAATAGTTACGAAAATCCGCCATCCCCCAAGAAGTCAGTAATTGCTGTTGCATTTCTACAGCGATAAACGTTAGCAATGAGTTCCAGAAGACAATATGTCCGCTTAAAAACTATGTTTTTGTTACCAGGTCTTCCATAAATATATACTACTAATACTTCAGATAATGACAAACATGTAAAAATGGTAATAAAGAATCTAAAAAAAAAATTCTATATAAATACTGCACACTACTTTATTGAGTGATTTTATATACAAAAGGTCCCTTACTATATTGTAAGGGAGCCTTCCCAGACATTGTAAAGCATTAAGAGTTTAGCGAACAAGCGCTCTCTCTCTCTCTCTCTCTCTCTCTCTCTCTCTCTCTCTCTCTCTCTCTCTCAAAAGCATAGCAAAAAGAACAAAACATTCAGACACTGTTCTCCAAGGCCAACAAAGGGATTCTCACCAAGAAAAGCGAACCAAACAATCCTGAAGATTATTTAAAAAATAAAAAAAAAATAGAAAATGTGCTTGCCATTACCTATAGTCTTTCTTAAAAACACCAGAACAACATTAATCTACATCAACTAAAGAATATTTTCATCAGCATATGAAACGACAGCATCGACCCATATCATTCCTTTAAACAAAGCCGACAGGTGAAATAGTTAGCAAACGACATATTAGCATTGGTGATATATAAAAATTCTTAAAATTACATCATACTCGAAAATGCTACTGAAAATTAAAGAGGATAGATGCACCACCACCAATATTATACACACACACACACACACACACACACACACACACACACACACATATATATATATATATATATATATATATATATATATATATATATATATATATATATATATATATATACAGTATATTACTGTCTAATCTAGTTAGAAAAGCAGGATACTATAAGCCAAAAGGCTCACACAAGGATAAAAACCCCAGGGAGGAATGGAAATATGGAAATAAACAAACTATAGGAGAACTAATGAACAACTAAAATAAAGGACTTAAGAACAGTAACAACATTGAAATATATTTTCCATATATAAACCATAGAAACATTAGCTGCAAGTTTAAACTTTTGAGGAATCAACTAGTAAAAACAAAAGGTTACAAGACACTTGTGATAAAAACCAATCAGCCAAAGTACCTCGGATCGATAAAAACAATATGTCCTCACAATGGCAAAGGTGGTTCGGTAGATGTTGTTTCCTTAATAACCGTTTTCTTCTATTAATGTGCTTTTTTTTTTTTTTTTTTTTTTCCATTGAGTATGGGATAAGCACGGTTGCCTTATTTCCGAAGGACTTTGCTTTGGCTTTGGGGTAGACCGTAGTCCCGATCGGCTGCCCTGCCTGACATCGCTTAGACCCCGAAAGCGTATGTTCATGTTTTTTGTTTTCCATTGTGTATGGGATAAGCACGGTTGCCTTATTTCCGAAGGACTTTGCTTTGGCTTTGGGGTAGACCGTAGTCCCGATCGGCTGCCCTGCCTGACATCGCTTAGACC
>NC_090742.1:74471860-74489360 GCF_036898095.1 Palaemon carinicauda | reverse complement strand
TGACTCTTAAAAGTAAGACAGTCAATTAAATGTCTCTATTCAATTGCAAAATCAAGATTGAACAGATAGTCAGAAAACATAACACCATTCATTTACTTACACGGAAAATGCATCAGTACCATGTGACACCGCCTATGCCAAACGCATCATTGACCCTAACCCTGTTCAAAATTATTTCCTACACCGCCTAAATCCTCTTTGGTCCTAAAAACTTGCAAAAAGTTTTTAGACGACAAGTTTGCGTTGATTAACGTACCCAAGTGGACAAAGGCCCGACTCCCTTAGGAAATCAGAGCAGTATGAATTAAAATGAAAATAAAAGAAACGACAGTCACCAAGTCAAGTAAGGCTTTGAAGAGTTTGGTGTGGTGAGTGTACCATGTACGGGAGTAAGCAATTAGTGGTTCTGTTACCCCATTTTCAAAATTACCAAATGTATCTTTACATATCTATAAAAAATATATATAATAATTCTAAAATCAAAGTTGTTCAGTTTCATTCTAAAATAATGAGTTAAGCAAATCATTGGCAGATCGAACTTTCAAAACATTTTAATACACATGCTTTTGTATAGTAACTTCCTACCCCAAAAGTAAAATTAATATCAACGCTCTGTTTTACTATCAAAATGAACAACTTGACGCTCAAGTTCATGAATAAAACTCGAAACTAACACATTAGTTACACTGTTGGTCATTCAATCAACATAGGCAAAAATGGAGCTGGTTTTTGCTTGAACGGGGAACCAAAGACAATAGACTTGGAACGAAATTTTCATTATTCTCAAAAGGGCAGAAGATTATTTCAAAGAAAATTTGAACACTTTTGATCACATAAGCCGTCTATTTAATTAAGTTAACTTAGCCATTGCAATTAATTGAACGTGAGCAAATTGCCCAATTCACAATTGAAAAATGTTATAGCTATGTAAAACTTAAGATTAATATAGCGAGAGAAACGAACCCAAAACAAAAATAAATAGCACAGGTCAGAGCGTAGCATTGAAAGCATGTGGGAACTGAAAAAAGACGTCGACATACTTGCACGCTCCCTATTTATAAAATACTGTACTTAGAAAAAAAAACGCAAGTACTTTTAAAATATTCAGGATTCCTGGAGACGGCTTCTTCCTCCATGAATCTGCTGCTGGGAAAGCAAGAAAGTTTGTCCTTCCTAAAGCAGAATAAGAACATTTCAAATCCTTCATTTGTCTTTCTTTTGCTGAGAAAAACGTGAGATATTTACCAGCAAATGTTCATTAACAATTTGTTTTGATTCAAAGAATATGAGCTTAATGAAGATATATCAAATTCCCCTCTTCAATTATGTAACACCATAAAATATTTTCAGCAGTAGTTTCATCTAACTTCAGTCATGTAAAAGTGCTTCTTACACAGCTACAATTGTTAACTTTAAAATTTACAAATTCAGGTTCCCGATATATCTATAAATAAACTTCGTCGATTTTATCACAAAAAAAAAAAAGGAAGAAGAAGAAGAAGAAGAACAAGAAGAAACTGCAGAAGAAGAAGAAGAAACTGCATGAGATGTCTTCCACTATGTAACACAATACATGTCTTTAAAATATGATAAATTAAAGGAAACCGGAGTTACGGTGACATTACGAAAACTGAGACTGTGAATCCTGTCCATAAAACCAAGCGAATTCAAGCAAGTTTCCGACATGAGAAGGGAGGAATTTCGACTGCTGTAATAAGACGAAACTAATCCGTTAAGTACTACCACCCAAAAACGAAAGAGTGGCTTCTTATCAACCTTGTCCCCCTTGCATTTCTTGTGCACCCATTACAGATAATAACAAAGGGGACTCAGTAGAGAGCTTGCTTTCGCCACGCCAAGCAGTCTTATTTTGCTCTTAACTCCACTGCGTACTTGTACTTCGATGTATTTTCTTCAAAATATAATGTACTTGTCATTGGGTCATACCCCACCTGTCCACCAAATTTCGTTAAAATTGGTTCAGTAGTTTTTGCGTATGTTGTTCGCAAACAAAAAATAAACTAACAAAATATTTGCCATTCACTTAACATTACTATTATTTTCAAAGTACTGCTGCGTATTTGTGCTTTTATGTACCTTATCCAAAATGTTACAGATTCGTCCATGATAACTAATACAGTAAGTTTGGTTAAAATAGTTCCAGTAGTTTTTATGACAAGTTGCTCACTAATCAAAAAACAAATAAATAAACTGCAAAACAGATGTCAGGGGTAAATATATACCTTTATACCCTTTTTTACGATACTATAATGGTAGAGTTATAAGATTAAAAGTTAATCAATCTGTGATATAAGTGTAATTCAATACGAAAAAAAACTTTTACCATTACAATTAATAAATGATAAAATAGTAGCATTTGCAACAATAATAATAAACCTATCATAATACTCTCACTTCTTACATTTTATATGGTTGAACATGATAATACCACGAATTTTATTCATAACAAATTGGATAACAGCTGATTTCCAGGACAAAATCATATACTTTAGAAAGGTTTTAATATCTTCTTCCACCTGATTTGGGCCATTATAAAAGTCATTATCATCTACCAAGTTGACTCCAGGTCCACTAAAGCACCATTTCATAAAGTTCTTTCGAAACGTGGACTAAAAACTAAAATTGAACCCGAATCTGAAACCGGACCTTTTAGGCCCAAACCACTAAAGGTTGATTTGGCCAGTCTTTTAAAAATAAATAAATAAATAAATAGAAAATAAAAAGATAAACCCTTAAAATATTAGGCTCTCAACTGACGGATAAGGGGATGAAACCTATATAAATTTCTTCTGGGAAATGCTCACTACATTTTCTTGGTTTCCAAAGAAACTTACACCCACTACAGTAGAATTTTTCAGAGGAATGTTTTCAGCGATTCAATTAGGAATGTTTTCAGCGATTCAATTAGGAATGTTTTCAGCGATTCAATTGGGAATGTTTTCAGCGATTCAATTGGGAATGTTTTCAGCGATTCAATTAGGAATGTTTTCAGCGATTCAATTAGGAATGTTTTCAGCGATTCGATTGGGAATGTTTTCAGCGATTCGATTGGGAATGTTTTCAGCGATTCAATTAGGAATGTTTTCAGCGATTCAATTATGAATGTTTTCAGCGATTCAATTAGGAATGTTTTCAGCGATTCAATTAGCGTATCAAAAATATTTAAGATTCAGGTATCTATTTCACTAAATATTTTTCAGTTTACCTCTTTTAGTAATTAATCTATTGAGATATTAAAGAAAACGAAATGTGCTTGGATAAATAAAACATCTGCATCAAAACTAACACTGGGGTAGGGAGTGACTCTTTTAAGTGCCAATGAGTGGGGAGGGGGGGGGGTGAGAATCCCGCAGTATGAAATAAAAAGTGATAAAGAGGATGGAGAGCAAGGGGGAAGAAGAGAAACAGAATCTGAGGTAAAACAGAGGGTTAAAAAGTGGGTGCAGCTGCACGGGGGCGAAGGGATGCTGCAAAATGAAAATACTCATACAGTAATGTCTGACTCTACAGTACACCAAAAGACGTGGACTGATGGCATCTCACAATGGGCTAAACGAATTAAGCAAACATCCCAGAACCTGACTTGCTCTTTTGACCAGTAATAAAATGTTAATTAATAAAGAAATGTAAGGCATCTAATGTCTTTCTTTTAAACACAACCTAAGCTACATTTAAGTATTAATTTAACAATACATCTTTCATTGAATAGAAAAGCTGTTTCTAAACATCAAAAGAGAGGAGAATTCATAGAAACTGAATTCCCCTAATGTTTCAAAGTCAACCTTCGACAAAATCCTATTTTAGATGTACAGTGAAAAGCAATCCCTCTTCCCTACCCTCGACACATCTAACAATATTCACCCAAATGACAGGTTTCCCCCAAAGGCAATTAATAATCCATGAAAGCGGATATCAAAAGGACACGACAAGACACTAAAGGTTCTTTATCAGGGACCTATTCAAATAACCGATATTTCCACGTTGCTCAGGGTCGTATGATATATATATATATATATATATATATATATATATATATATATATATATATATATATATATATATATATATATATATATATACATTCTTTCCCCTTTTGTTCGCAAATTGCTTTTGAGTGCAAGGTCTGTCTGTCTGTCTGTCTGTCTGTCTGTCCTATAAAGCAACGCAAGAGTTGTCGATATTCTTTGCAATGACCATCTCGAAACGAGGCCAATCATAATTTCAGACAAAATAATCAATAGAGTATCGCTAAGTATAGATCATGCGCTCGTTTTCATCTGAAAGCTCAAAAGGAGATCAGTTAAATATGCACAAGATTTTTTTCATGCCAATTATCGAATACATTTGGTTATTTTTATCATTACCATGACAAGAATGTTTTAGTCTTGATTCTAGGTTTCTCAAGGAAAATCATAAACACTGATCGGAGAGAGAGAGAGAGAGAGAGAGAGAGAGAGAGAGAGAGAGAGAGAGAGAGAGAGAGAGAGAGAGAGAGAGAGAGAGAGAGCGCTTATGAGTCCAATTCTTATATTCTATCTTGAGATATTCTGAATTCATATAATGCAAATGAAAAATCACAGATAGATAGTTATTTTAAATTATTGCGCAAACTGGCAAACTCATGGATGAAATTTTCTCCGATAGCAGAAATCTGATCATTTCTTCACCCAAAAAACCATGACAAGGAAAAACTTGAACGAGACCTTAATGCTATTTAATTCATAATTTTCTCTTTATATTGCACAGTCTCGAATAAACAAACCAGTCAAAAGACAGGGAATGATTAGAGTATTTCTTAATAACGATCTATTTATTTCCTCGAGAGAATTACTTTTACGGACAATAGTTGAGTAGATTAAAATAAAGGTTGTCTATTGTTTTAAAGGCCATTCATGAATGGCAGAGGCTGGGGACTGACATTGCCCTAATTGGCAGAACAATTTTCGAGAGACTGATCAGATATACATATGATCAGCGCCCAAGCCTCTCCTCCATTCAAGCTAGAACCAGGGAGGGCCAGACAATGGCTGCTGATAACTCAGTAGGTAGACCTAAAGGCACCCTCCCCATCATTAGTTCACAAAGATGTTGAGGATGCAAACACTACAAGAATTTTCAAGCTGGGGTTCGAGTCCCATTATGGACTCGAACCCCAGTTCGGCAAATCGCCAAGCAGGGACGTTTCCAATATGAATTAGGGATTTTATGTCCGCTCTCTAAATTTAGAGGTTGATAATCCAATCTATGAAACTGGTCAACTGTCGTCGAGTCCTTCCAGCTATGATAATAAGCATATGGAGAATTTTTATGTTCTACTTATGTTTCTCAAAAATCTAAGGATTCTGGGTAAATCCTATGGAAGCACTTAAATCCATAGGAAAAATTACTTGCATATCCCTTGAAATTATTAAAATTTATTGGGCTGTTTTCAAAGTTTTTCCAAAAACTAATTCAGCTATGGTCGCCATGGCGACAGTGATTTGTTATATTTTTTAAACTGATAAATTATAGGATATAAATCAACGTTTTAAATATGAAAATACTTCTTATACGAAGTAAATAATCTAAAACTCATACCCTATGCTAGGTACGATTATTATGAAGACAAAAAGCTAGCCCTGAGAGGAAAAGAGGTTACCTTCAGGTCTGGCAGTTTTCCGATAAAAAAAAAAAAAAAAAAAAAAAAAAAAAAAAAAACCGTTACCTCCAGGTCTGGCAAATTTCTAATTATAAAAAAACACGTACAATGACTTTCAAGGGTGAATAATCAATATATTATCAAGGCAATGTGTCACGGGCCATAGAACACCATTTTCATATGATAATCACATCTAGATTTAAGTGGATTTCATTATTCTTTTACATATATTCTATTTTACACAGACCTCCACTTTGGATATATTATCATTATTATTATTATTATTACTAGCCAAGCTACAACCCTAGTTGGAAAAGCAAGACGCTATAAGCCCAAGGGCTCCAACAGAGAAAAATAGACTAGTGAGGAAAGGAAACAAGGAAATAAATAAATGATGAGAATAAATTAACAATATATCATTCTAAAAACAGTAACAGCGTCAAAACAGATATGTCCTATATAAACTATGAACAACGTCAAAAACAGATATGTCCTATATAAACTATGAACAACGTCAAAAACAGATATGTCATATATAAACTATTAACAACGTCAAAAACAGATATGTCATATATAAACTATTAACAACGTCAAAAACAGATACGTCCTATATAAACTCAACGTCAAAAACAGATATGTCCTATATAAACTATTAATAACGTCAAAAACAGATATGTCCTATATAAACTATTAATAACGTCAAAAACCGATATGTCCTATATAAACTCAACGTCAAAAACAGATATGTCCTATATAAACTCAACGTCAAAACAGATATGTCCTATATAAACTATGAACAACGTCAAAAAAAGATATGTCCTATATAAACTATTAATAACGTCAAAAACAGATATGTCCTATATAAACTCAACGTCAAAAACAGATATGTCCTATATAAACTCAACGTCAAAACAGATATGTCCTATATAAACTATGAACAACGTCAAAAACAGATATGTCCTATATAAACTATGAACAACGTCAAAAACACAAATGTCATACATAAAGTATAAATTTCCGATTCTGTTGGGACCCTGACGCTAAACGGGGAAATTGCAATGACATATGGATGAAATATGGAAAGCCAGCAACTAACCTTAAACTAAGCCTATATTTGGCAATTCCAATTATAGGTCCAATACGGAATCTGGAGATTATGTGAGATCCAGAAGATCCATATTTGATTATGTAGGCCGTATAAAGAGGATTCTACATCTGATATGGAACACGCTGAGAACACTGGTTATTGGTTTTTTCTTTCGTTTTTTTTTCTTTTATATATACAGTATACATACATATATATATATATATATATATATATATATATATATATATATATATACAGGCATACATACATACATACACACACACACACACACACACACATATATATATATATATATATATATATATATATATATATATATATATATATATATATATATATATATATAATATATATATATATGTGTGTGTGTATGTATGTATGTATGCCTGTATATATATGTATCTATATATATATACATATATATATATATATATATATATATATATATATATATATATATATATATATATATATATATATATATATACAGGCATACATACACACACACACACACACACACACACACACACACACACACATATATATATATATATATATATATATATATATATATATATATATATATATATATATATGCATATATTCATTCACGGAATTTCTAGATGTGTCAGAAGCTCGGATGGATACGGAGTAAATCAACATACTTTGTTTATAATCTCCATTTCCCCAATGAAAGAAATTGTTTCAACACGGTGAAAGCAGAACAAAGACGTCCTTTTATAGGATGCAGTAAACGAAGCAAGCACAGAAACAGCTTCTTCCAAAAACCGCTATTCAACATTTGTATCCGGAACATGAAAGGGAAAATCAAGAAAGACCTTTCAAAGGAAAGAAATGAAAATAAGAGGGAATGAGAGCATTAATTCATTTGCATCTAGAAGAGACTAATGGCTGTCAGACCTAGATGAGAATGTTTTCCTTGATTCAGTATAAAGTTTTCTGCAATGATGAATCGTTGAAGATTAATTATAATGTTAACGATCTTCAATTTCATCTGAGCTAGTATTAAAACAAAGGCAAAATATCTAATAAATTACGAAGTTTATCAAACTTTAAAAACCATACAACTCGCTATGGTATTCATCCAGAAAGAGAACTAATAATCTACGAGGCCTAACAAAATTAGCACCCTAGCTGCAATCAAGCATCATTACCATACACTCCAAAATCTACCTATTATTCTCTAGTCTTGGGTAGTGCCGTAGCCTCTGTACCATGGTCTTCCACTGTCTTGGATTAGAGTTCCCCTGCTAGAGGGTACACTCAGGCACACTATTCTGTCTAATTTGTCTTCCTCTTGTTTTGTTAAATTTTCTATAGTTTATATAAGGAAATATTTATTTTAATGTTGCTATTCTTAATTTCTTTTTTTTTTATCCTTTCCTCACTGGGCTGTTTTCCCTCTTGGGGCCCCTGGGCTTACAGCATCCTGCTTTTCCAACTAAAGCTGTAGCTTAGCAAGTAATAATAATAACAATAATAATAATAATAATAATAGTAAAGCACCTATGTTCCTAAAACTAAGAAGATTGTCAACATTTGAAATGGAAATTTTACCTTGGACCAGATGGTAATAAATAGTTTTATAATGAACTAAGTTATAATATTCTTCTTTGGATTATGGGTTTATTTCAAGTAAGAGACCTCACTCCGCCAGACAAATAAACAGATCAAAAGCAGAGATCAAGCACACACTTCCTTGATGTGGTTTATGACGTTTTAATCAATCTCAATCCTTTCAAAGAGACCATCATTACGCACTAAAAGAATAAAGGACTGTCGTTAATCTCAATTTCTGCTCCTTTTTAGAGTGCGCCAACGATGGTGTGAACTACTGTATTTTATGAACTTCTAAGAAATCTCTTGAACACAAGCTTAAAATTGGCAATTTATATTCAAATCAAATAAGACTTTTATATAAGTGTTATACATACTTGAATGTGATCCCATTTGGAATTCAGATGGTACAAAGTTTATTTCACAGAATTCCTTTTAGTTTTCCAAGCAATAACACATGCAGTACAGTCCAAAGAGTTAATTCGATACCTGAATAAAAATTTGATTTACAGTTCTCCTAAGTTGAACTCGAAAAAGTAATTCGGAAGTACAAATTAACAACTCATAAGTAGCTAATGAGGAGTCAGGAGTAACCAAATTTTAAAAAACCAGAAGACATGACATTTCATACCAAGTTTAAAAAAACAGAAGACATGCCATTTCAAACCAAGTTTAACAAATCAGAAGACATGCCATTTCAAACCAAGTTTAACATACCAGAAGACATGCCATTTCAAACCAAGTTTAACATACCAGAAGACATGCCATTTCAAACCAAATTTAAAAAACCAGAAGACATGACATTTCAAACCAAATTTAACAAACCAGGAGACATGCCATTTCAAACCAAGTTTAACAAAACAGAGGACATGCCATTTCAAACCAAGTTTAACAAATCAGAAGACATGCCATATCAAACCAAGCTTAACAAATCAGAAGACATGCCATTTCAAACCAAGTTTAACATACCAGAAGACATGCCATTTCAAACCAAGTTTAACAAAACAGAAGACATGCCATTTCAAACCAAGTTTAACAAATCAGAAGACATGCCATTTCAAACCAAGTTTAACATACCAGAAGACATGCCATTTCAAACCAAGTTTAACAAAACAGAAGACATGCCATTTCAAACCAAGTTTAACAAATCAGAAGACATGCCATTTCAAACCAAGTTTAACAAATCAGAAGACATGCCATTTCAAAGCAAGTTTAACAAACCAGAAGACATGACATTTCAAAACAATCAAAATGAGCCTGAGACAAGCAAAGGTAAAGGAATGTTCCTATTCACCCCTCAGTAATTTTAAGGTCACATGGCCCATGCCTGGCCCCGGTGAAGTGCAATGAGGGGGCCCAATCTCTTCTCTCCCAAACCCGCCTCTTGCCTTCAATACAATCACGGCCGCAACACTGCGTCAATTAAACAAAATGGGGATTTATGTTCACCTGTCACATAAACGGGTGCATTCAGCGAATAGCAACAGAGTAGAACCTTTCTTTCTTTTTGCTTTGTGCATCACACAGGTATGACTTGATGAGAAGAATGGTAGAGTTGATTCTAAACTGTTTCGAAATTGTTTTTATTAAGTAAAACCAACCAATACTAAAAAATTGACAAAGTATATCCAGCTATTAATCATGTAAAATATATGATTTACATTAAAATAAATGGATCACTGTTCCAAAGAAATAAGATATTTGGGTAAATGTAAAAATATAAGCCAAAATACGATTTTGTTGCCGTAGAACTGACAGAATTATATAGTTTTCTTGAGGGAGAGGGGAAAAAGTGTCCGAAGGTGATTAGCAAACTTTAATTTGTTTAGAAATCTGATAGGATATACATATTTACATCATAATATCCATGAGATAAATATCTATAAAGAACGATCACTCAGAAATGTATCGCACGAGTTGCACCAACAAAACATTCCTTCCTTCGAACGAAAACTCTCCACTCAACATCCCTCAAAATACTTTCACTGAAAAGTTAACTCGGAGACTATACATCATCAGTCATTAAAAGGCCTCGCCCAGTTATTGGAAACCACTAAACGTTTCTCTCTTAGTTTTTTATATTTGAGAGAGAGAGAGAGAGAGAGAGAGAGAGAGAGAGAGAGAGAGAGAGTGTTTTATGTGTTATTTCTGTTTTGTCATACAAAACAACAGATGCACTAAGTGCTACACTTTAGAAAACGAAATTCGGTTTAAAAATAATAATTTTACATCCTTCAATTGTAATGTTGTTCAACTTAACAGTCGAATAATGTACCTGACTAAATGACAATAAAAGGAAAATAACCTCTTGTCAGATCTTGATAGTAGGTATTTTACATACAGTAACAACAAAGATATCAAAATACAGTAAGGCATCTCGTAAAACAGCTACAAAGAGAGATTTATAACTTAAAATGTGAAATTCTTCCCAGAAAAGCTGGTTTAAAACGCAGTATGTATATGTATATGTATATATGTATATATGTATGTATATATATATATATATATATATATATACATATATACATATATATATATATATATATATAAATATACTGTACATATATACATATATATATGTACATACATATACATATGTATATATATATATATATATATATTTCACAAATTGGACAGGGAAAGAGGCAGTTCTAAAAATCCATTTATTATAAATCCCGACGTTTCATGATCGTCATTATCATATCTTCCAGGGCTACAAATAAGAAGTACATAAATAACATTAAGAAACAGTGATAAAAAATATAGAAATAATTATAAAAAGTAAATTTAGTAAAAAAAGAAAAAAAAAACTAAAACTTCAGGTAAAAATATACAGAAAACAAAAGTGGAACCAACCTCGCAGAAGCGTGAATAAAAACTGAAAAGCATTAACAACTTACATGTGTGTGTGTATATATTTATATATATATATATATATATATATATGTATATATATATATATATACATATATATATATATATATATATGTGTGTGTGTGTGTGTGTGTGTGTGTAAAACTGTGTGTTCGAAATAAAAGTCTTCAAGGAAATAATGAACACACCTAAAATAATAAAGGCCACCTTTTTGATAATATGACATATCCCAAAACCATGAGATAAAAATAGTCACTTGTAAGCAGCGGCTTAGTATATGAAATATAGCCAAAATAGCTACAAAATCAGAAGTTAAAACTTGAACACTCTTATAAAATGGGAAAATGAACAATTAAAAAAAAAAAGTTTTTACCGAAAGGGAAAAACATAAACGTCTTAAAAAAAAAAAAAAAAGTTTACAGAAATCATAAAGATAGTCCTTGAATTGAAATGTGCAAGAGCATGAAGGCCAAGGAAATTCTCAAAGCTAAAAAGAAAAAAGATATGACAAATTTTTGTGGCAGGATTTTTGTGCCAGGTTTAACCCAGCTGCATGAAATTGTGTATAATTGAACGCTTTAGATTAGTCATCAATACCATTTTTGCCCTCCAAAGTATATATTTTACCCACCAAGCTACATTTTAATAGAAATTCCCTCTTTGGTTAAAAAACGAAATCAAATCTGCTAATTAATTGAGCAACTAAAATAGGATGGATATATGCATATAAAAAATATTCAAAAGATGGATATATGCATATAAAAAAAATCCTAATGACAGTAAACTGTGGATCAAATTTTATAACATACATGCAATAAGATCAGGGTTACTTTCTGCACTCCTAAAAAAGGTTGTTTTTATTCCGCAATAAGAAAAATATCATCTTAACGAAGTTGCAAAAGATTTTTTTTTCAATTGCAGAAAAAAAACGTCTGACTTAAACCATTCACGTGTGGCAACGGCTTGCGCAAAAAGTTTGACGATAGTTTGCAAAGAAATGCTCAATCGATTTAAAATGGAATTAATTGCTTTATTTCAAAAACACATTTTACAAAGAAAGAACTGTATCGTTTTTTATTCGAACTTAAAGTCATAATCTCTGGGGAGACATTATAATCTCCGAAGCCTCTTTAAGATACATAAAGATCTCATTAAGTTTCGGTTATTATTATTATTATTATTATTATTATTATTATTATTATTATTATTATTATTATTATTAATAGCTAAGCTACAAACCCTAGTTGGAAAAACAGGATGCTATATGCCCAAGGGCTCCAACAGGGAAAAATAGCCAGTGAGGAAAGGAAATAAGGAAATAAACGATCTGAGAAATATTGAACAAGTAAAATAAAATAACTTTAAAACAGTAACAACATCAAATCAGATATTTCATAAATAGACTACAAAAGACTGTTCAGCCTGTTCACCATAAAAACATTTGCTGCAAGTTTGAACTTTTGAAGTTCTATCGATTCAACTACCTGATTAGGAAGATCATTCCACAACTAGGTCACAGCTGGAATAAAAGTTCTAGGTTAGATTATAGTAGGCCTTACTTATAATCATAAACATGTCTTGACAAAGGAGACACAATTCTTTAACAAATTATCCTTTGGTAAATCTAGATGTCCTTATGCGATAATAGATGCTTAAAGAATTGAAAGTCAACTTAGGGACTCTTTTTAGAGAAATCAATGAATCCGGGCCACTTTCCTCCTTCCAAGAGAGGGTTGGGTAATGTGGAGAGAATAGAAGAGTATGGTTCGGAAATATTACACACTGAGACCGTTCACTTCTACTATACACCCATTTAAATGCATCAGTACCCTTATGGATATTGTCTGATAGATCACTTGAACAAAAATGACTAAGTTAATAAGGTACTCTTCTTATACATAACCTAAAGTGGATTCTTACTTACAACACATACTTTATACATAAATACTAGTTAGTTCATATTAAGGTGTACATATGAATTTCTAAATGGTATCTTTCAAAACAACGCCCATCACCACTGTACATAGCCTACCATTAATCTCTTGTTAATGAAGAATTACAGAGGATGTAGAGTACCTTACACTGTGCAATTCCATATAATGATACGCAGCGATTTTCCCCGAGTACAAATTAAATCAATTAAAATTTATGATCCTACACATGCATTGGCTATTCGATTTGGAAATGAATTAAATATCAAACGAAAATTGGAAGGATTAATGATCGGCTGAATCCATTGGAGTTCAAGTGGGACTATAACTCCAACAGAATAGAGAATTATTTTGGGTCAAATGGTACGTAAAGAGGAGTATGATAGATGAGCTCTAACCATGTTAGTGAACAAACTATAACCTGAATGTAAGAGTATATCTATATATTTAATGTGTTGACGTTATCTGTTTGTTAATCGTAGATTTAAATTATTAAGAATATTTGACAATCAAAAAAGATATCACACGATTCTCATGGAATAAGAATTACGTGATATCGAACAAACTGGTCTACATGAGTTTTAGTTTTAAAACACACACTTATACATATATGAGTATATTTCGTAAAACTGCAAACGAGGGCAGATTGTTGTTAAAACTTCCATTCACAGGAAAGCCTTGATTTGTTGGAGAATACACCAAAATGAGTTCGTTAATACCAATATCTCAATGAAATTTGACATATAATAAACAAAATTATTTTCAAATCACATTTCTCGTAAAGGAATATTTTCTAACAACGGTACGGTTATAGCTTACATATAGAATTATCGAACTACAGCTTATCTAAGAGATTTGCATAGACTCGTGTAACAATAGCATATATGTGGATTTATCTAACAGCATTTTAAGGTGCATGTGAGTATTTTCTTCAAACAATACTTAATGAGAACGAACATAAAAGAAAACACCATATGCGTCCTCTAATCAAAGTATAGCATATGTATATTCTCGTCAAACAGCACATGTGTAGCTTTTTCTAATAACAGCACATGTGTAGCTTTTTCTAATAACAGCACATGTGTAGCTTTTTCTAATAACAGCACATGTGTAGCTTTTTCTAATAACAGCACACGTGTAGCTTCATCTAACTTCACGTGTAGCTTCGTCTAACATCACGTGTAGCTTTATATACCAACATCACATGTGCAGCATCATCTAACAACATCGTGCACAATTACAAAAATAAGAATATTACAATTATGCAAAATGACTTGTCACCTTGCAGCCAGGTAATTACACCTGAGAACAGGAAGCTGGCAGAAACGAAGGTCCCACGGCAATATATCAAACATTTGAATGACGGAGTCGAGAATAGCATTAGTTATGAACGCGTTTTAATATTCATAATCTAGTTAAAATGCCAAATTCGAACGCCTCGGTGACGTAGCTTGTGGTCGTCTTCTGGCCCATGGCCATAGAGATGGCATTGGCAAAAAAAATTGTTAGCAAGGACATGACGATAATACCTAGAGGGTTATGATAAATTTGTAATAATCTCATGGCCCATTGGAGTCTAGTTTCTAGAGGTCTATAGCTCTTGACTTCTCCTACAATTGAGAGAGAGAGAGAGAGAGAGAGAGAGAGAGAGAGAGAGAGATTGAAATACTTTTTACATATATACTACAAAAAATAGATACTTAGTAACCATATTCTTCATAGGTCTATAAACTTCAACAACCAAGTAAAAAATTAACCACCTTTAAAATTACGAAAACAAAGGACAAATCAAAACAACACTAAGACCGAGGTAACCCGCTTTGAAATACGAAAAACAATAAGAAATTGAAGGAAAATGAAAACACAAATCGGAAAATTCCAAGAATCTTTGACGAGACTTGTTTAAAACCTGTCTCCAACAGAAAACTGGGTGTGGCAAACTTAAAGATCGAAGCTGACGAAATATGATTTTCTTAACCAAAATAACAGGAATGGCAAGATATAAAAAAAAAATACCTGAATCTGGAAGAGATTAATACCTTAAGGCAAAATACACTTTACTAGTATAATTACTTTATACTGTTTACAAAAAAAAAAAAAAAAAAAAAAAAAAAAAAAAAAAAAAAAAAACTTTCCAACGTTTATTTATGAAAACTTTATCATTTTACTTATAATGAATTAACACCCGTTAAATCAGGTGAAATATAGAATTTCTCTGTGCCAAGTCACTTTCACCAAACAATGTCTATGACAATATAGAGAAAAAGGTAATGAATAACTGTCAGTATAAATTTCTATAAATAACAATGCTTTTGCTTATATATACTGTACATAAATGTCTATATAACAAGATTATATATGCAAAATACTCCATATAAGTGAGGGACGAGTGTCCAACTAAAAGCAAGGCTATAGTTAAAAATTATATATATAAATATATATATATATATATATAGTGACACAACAGACAACCTCATCCAAGGGCAAACAATATCAATAAAATCTTATTCTGTATCATACGAGTGAAGAAAACATAAAAATCCCCGTAGCGCCGAGCATGGCGTAACCGCAAAGTAACCCCTGCTCAAGGTAACTGTACCAGCCGAAGGTGAGAGTAGGAAACGAGGAAGAACCGACGAGACGTTTTCCTACGGGCCAACCAAGGGAAAGGCCCGTGCCAACAACAAGTGTTGGCTTTAATACCCCAAGAAGAAGAAGAAGAAGAAGAAGAAGAAGACGAGACGTCCCAGTAAAATTCCCAAGATCTAGGAAAATGAAAAAAAAAATGCATATATCCTGTATCGAGTCATTTCCTTGTTTCCTAATGAAAGTGGGGCTTTCCTAAAGCTGCCTCGCGTACTGTTTCAAAAACAGATGACTCGAGCCATAGCGATTTTGTCATTCCTAATAAGTTTTCTTGTAACATATCTCAGAGTGCGTTTGTAATGTCTGATAACATTACCATGTAAAGCAAAATAGCTGTTTAGTTAGCAATTACTAAACAAAAGTTTATCAAATGTGCGTGTGTTTGTTTAAAAGTGTTATTTTAATCTATAACAACGGTGGTTTTTTTCCTAACCTTAACCCTCTATGGCCTGAATTATCTTTTACATCAGAAAAAAAATATTCATATACATTTTCGTGGTCCATTGACCACAGTAAGTAACCTAAGATGCCTTTCTAACTCCCAAAATAACGCGTAAGAGCGCCCAAGGCAACAGATGTTGAACACGCGTGAACTTTCTATTCAATTTGTGGTTAGGCTACATTACATACCTGTCACTAAATAAATGACATTAACACTGCTCTTTCGGTGTCTTTACTCATCACAATTCAAGTGATGAGTACTTTCAAAACACAAAAAAGTAATAAGATAAGATTGTTTGTCATTTAACAATAAATATATCAATAAACGTGACGATGAATTGATAAAACAATATACTTAAATTCTAGAGAGAGAGAGAGAGAGAGAGAGAGAGAGAGAGAGAGAGAGATCTTATCGCAAAGACTGCATGTTTCCAACTGAAATATATAACAAAATGTAACTTTAAAATAAATATCAATGATGTGATCAACATCCTTGCCCTCCTTATTTAGCCGTTATCTCGTTGTTTTGTCAAAAAACCAAGAAGTAAACAAAACGAAATGGCCTCTTTCTGCGTAATCATAGTTAACTTGCCTCTTCCTTAACAACGTCACCTTTAAAACATTCGCTTCTCAACGTTGTACGAGTGTTTCTGTAAATAAGGATTTTCATGAAGTAAAGCCTTGAAAGAAGTGGTTATTTCTACACAAATGAGAGAGAAATGCTCTGCACTTTGATCTTGTTATGAAATACGCTACTTTTTGATAGCAAAATGCTACCATTTTTAGTGTCTGCTCTGTCCAATTTTCTTCCATTCTCAAGTGTAATTTCTCTTTCAAACTGTGACATCCCATTATAGTAACTCTCCTTCCAGCGCTTATAAGTTTCAACACTAAATTCTTTTGATGTGTGACCTCCAGATTAAGCCCGTCTAGTTTCGTATTTTTCAATATGTGTATGTGTATATGTATATGTGTATATACATATATGTGTATATACATATATATATATATATATATATACACACATTCATATGTACATACTTTTATATTCATATAAAATACATATACATACATATATATATATATATATATATGTATGTATATATATATGTATATATACATACATACATATATATACTGTGTGTATATATATATATATATATATATGTATATACTTTTGTATTCATATAAAATACACACACACATTATATATATATATATATATATATATAATTTGAGTTTCCTATTATCTACACTTATCTT
>NC_090742.1:74319006-74468860 GCF_036898095.1 Palaemon carinicauda | reverse complement strand
GAGATACACTTACAAGGGGCTATAAAATGACAGAATAATCTAAAGGGGGGATATAAAATGACCGAATAATCTAAAGGGGGAAATAAAATGACCGAATAATCTAAAGGAGGATATAAAATGACCGAATAATCTAAAGGGGGATATAAAATGACCGAATAACCTAAAGGGGGGATATAAAATGACCGATTAATCTAAAGGGGGATATAAAATGACCGGAATAATCTAAAGGGGGTATATAATAACAGTAAAGATGGATATAAAATGACATGAATGACAAAAGAGGGGAAAATAAAATGACCGAATCACGTAACGAGGATTATAAAATGACTGAATCACAAACAAGGGGAAAATAAAATGACCGAATCACGTATAAAGAGATATAAAATGACCGAATCGCAAAGGGGAAAATTAAATGACCGAATGACGTATAAAAGGATATAAAATGACCGATTACCTAATTAGGTAATTAAAATGACCAAGGAGATACAAAGTAACCTACTACTGTTATTATTATATCATATTATTTTACACTATTTGGAAAAGCACGATACTATAAGCCCAGGGGCTCCAACAGGGAAAATGACCTGGTGAGGAAAGGAAATACATAAATTATATAAGAAGTAATGAATAAAGTATATCTTAAGATCAGTAACCGCGTTAAAATAGATATGTCATATATCAACTATGAAGAGAGACTCACGCCAACCTGTTCAACATAACCTAAATGAGATACAAAATGACCGAATAATCTAAAATGGGATACAAAAGGACATGACTATTAGGAATTGAAAAAAACCGAGCACCCTAACATGGGATAAAACATCATCAAATAACTTAGCATGCGGATACAATATTACAGAATAGCGTAATAGGAGTACAAGACGGCAGAATAACCTTTACGGGTTAATATCTATCAAATAACCTTTACGGGTTAATATTTATCAAATAACCTTTACGGGTTAATATTATCAAATAACCTTTACGGGTTAATATTTATCAAATAACCTTTACGGGTTAATATTTATCATATAACCTTTACGGGTTAATATTTATCAAATAACCTTTACGGGTTAATATTTATCAAATAACCTAAAGAGGATTAAGAAAATCAAATAACCTAAAGGCAGATATAAAATGACGAACATCCACAAAAAGATCGTAACACAAACACGCGGCCGGATGTGTTAGCATGGAGCCAACTCCTAAAACACACCATGGGATATGAGAATCAGCCGAGCGAGCAGGGACGTGGCTTTAAGGCCATTTTCCCTGTACGATGTCAGGGAGATTTGACATTTAAAAGGTTCAGAGGAGTGAACTTTTGCCTGCTATGGGGG
Source organism: Palaemon carinicauda (assembly GCF_036898095.1). NCBI lineage: Eukaryota > Metazoa > Arthropoda > Malacostraca > Decapoda > Palaemonidae > Palaemon > Palaemon carinicauda. The sequence goes on along the minus strand of NC_090742.1, from coordinate 74,467,523 downwards.
AATACGAGCGTCCATAACTTACTGCCTACTGTAAGGTACTCCTATGAACAGCTTGTTAACAATGTGTAGCCAAGGATAGTAGTACTTAAGCTACGAGAGAGAGAGAGAGAGAGAGAGAGAGAGAGAGAGAGAGAGAGAGAGAGACAGAGAGAGAAGAGATGAGAGAGAGAGAGGAGAGAGAGAGAGAGAGAGAGAGAGAGAGAGTAATCAAATGCCAAACAGTATACCAAGGATAGTAGTATTTAAACTAAAAAAAAGACCACTGGCATAAGAGAGAGAGAGAGAGAGAGAGAGAGAGAGAGAGAGAGAGAGAGAGAGTGCTCAAATCCCAAATAGTATACTAAGGATAGTAGTATTTAAACTAAAAGACACCGCTGGCATGAGAGAGAGAGAGAGAGAGAGAGAGAGAGAGAGAGAGAGAGAGAGAGAGAGAGAGAGAGAGAGAGAGAGATATTCAAATGCCAAACAGTATACCAAGGATAGTAGTATTTAAACTAAAAAAAAAACACCACTGGCATAACAGAGAGAGAGAGAGAGAGAGGAGAGAGAGAGAGAGAGAGAGAGAGAGAGAGAGAGAGAGAGAGAGAGAGCTCAAATCCCAAATAGTATACTAAGGATAGTAGTAATTAAACTAAAAGACACCGTGGCGTGAGAGAGAGAGAGAGAGAGAGAGAGGAGAGAGAGAGAGAGAGAGAGAGAGAGAGAGAGAGAGTTCAAATGCCAATATTGAAATGAGCCTAACACTTAGGTGACGGCTTCAAATACCAATGCTTCCGTCGGGAAAAATAATAATGAAGTCAATTTTATCATATCAAACGATAGCCAGTAAACGTTTGACCTAATGCCTTGTAGAGAATTCATCCTGGCCTTTACACGGATCGAGATTTGCCTTTGTTTTTAGGTCTGCACCTTCTGATTGATTGATTGATTGATTGATTTAAGGTTTTCGGGCATCCTAAACATCTAGGGTCATTGACGACGTCTACGCCTTCTGAAACCAGAAAGTAAACAAATGTCTCATTTTGGTAATTCGTGTTCAGCATCATGTTATTCCTTCTAATATAACACTGAATTGATGTCGAGTCTTTATATGTCTGAAAAGGACCGATTACAAAGGAATTACATAAATAAGAGACAACTTTAAGTAGTTTGATATCATTGTCAAATTGTAAGAAAGCAAGAATATATATATATATATATATATATCTATATATATATATATATATATATATATATATATATAATATACATATATATATATAAATATAAATATATATATATATATATATATATATTATATTCATTTATACACACATACATACTTCAATACAGAAGCAATCCCATTATTTATATATATATATATATATATATATATATATACACTTCCTTTATATACATGCATGAGTTATGTAAATACCGAAAAAGTTAAGTTTCACGCAGACAATAAGAGCAGCTTTTTTAAATAGATCCTTAAAGATTGAAAAAAAAACAAAGTTAAGTTTCACGCAGGCAATAAGAACAGCTTATTCAATAGATCCTTAAAGATTAAAAAAATAACGAAAAACCAAAAGAGAACCTTCACAGAGACTTACCTTTTCATTCAAGTGATAAACATAAGGGGTCATCTTCCTGTGCAACAGGTGAATACCGGTGGGTCATGATGGCACTGGCACTGTGTCACTCGCTATACTGACTGACCCTCTCTCTCTCTCTCTCTCTCTCTCCTCTCTCTCTCTCTCTCTCTCTCTCTCTCTCTCTCTTTCTAAGAGAAGAGGGTCCAACAATAAAAACACAAATGACCGTAGGATGCGCAGATGATCTCTTCACTTAATGGGTTATTCCGCTTTGAGGGTTATCAATATGTAGGTCAAGTTTACAGTATGTCCCCTTTTGTTTGTTAAAAACTTAGGTGATACTTTTCAAAAAAATATAATTATCAAGTTAAGATCTCAAAACTTAACGTGCGTGCTAGTTAAACATTACCGTATAAGTAATTACATATACATTCGATATAAATAAATATACGACCTTACTTCAGGTATAAAACTTGAAATAGAATGCACGATAAAGCTAAAATACCCATTTGATCTAGTTAAGGAAACACATCGAGAGTTCGTAAAACACTAAGAACCATTCGAAGGAGGAAAGTGACAGAAGTGCAATGAGTCAAACGCATGGAAACCCAAAGACTGGCGATGCAAGAGGGAAATACGGAATCTGGTAAGCGACTTCTGGTGAAACACGAGGGGACGGGAGACGCTCGAGGACAGCTCACGCACCGACGTATTTATCCTTGGCGGTTATTCTGTCAATGAGAATCTCTCCTGACGTGGTTAGGAAGTTTCAATTGGAGATGCGGTGTATGTACACAATTGCTTTTGATGTTGTTTGAATGGTGACTTGGTTGTCAAACGCGTCGTTATATAAAAGCGTTATATATTTACACAGTTTACACCATATTTTCTCCTGTTGCACTAAATGGGAATTCAAGATAGCTGCGAATTACTGGCGCTCAGTGTATGATGCAATCTTACGTCACTAAATGAGTTTCACAAGACTAGAACGGGAGCTTTGAAACGTGTGTTTAAGCGTGAAAGTCTCAAAAGAACAGAGTTCAAACTAGACTTTAAATAACACAACGCCAAGCAAGTTCAGTTAGAACTTTCAACTCTTGAACTTCAACCACTGACACGAAGGGAAAGAGGGAGGTTATGACCACTCCGTTGCTCTTCGACGTTAGTTACTAAACTTCGTTGCGAGTTTGTTCAATGTCATGACCAAGAAAGAGCTTTCACATTCGAGCGGCGACGGTGACGGGGATCCCAGTGATAGCAGCAGCAGCGGCAACAGCATAACACTCTCACTCGTTGACTACCTTCAGCTGACTACGAACACACACGCTCGTGCAGTCACGCCGCGAACTCGCTTCAACACGGGTGCCGCTTTCCAGGGGGGGGAGGGGAGTTTGCGACGCCCGTCATCTGTTTCCGGCATAGAAATGACAATTTGGTTCGCTAGGTTGTGAAAAGTCTGCACAGAACTATTTTGTTTACCTGATGCCAAATATTATGAGATAATTTTATATTCTGACCTTTATCTTGGTTGTTGAATATCGTTCCCATTAAATTTCGAAAATTATTTTTTTATTTACCTTTACTAGTGTAATCCATTGGTTCGCTAGGTTGTGAAAAGTCTGCACAGATCTATTTTTAATTTTTACCTAACGCCAAATGTTAAGAGATAGTTCTATATTGACCTTTATCTTGGCTGTTGAATACCATTCCCATTTCATTTCGTATATTATTTTTTTAATTAACCTTTACTAGTGTATTCCATTCGTTCTTGCTTAGTTCATTAAATCACTAAGGACCAAACACACGAAAACTTAGTTAGCTTCTATATAATATCGAAACATTTTCACATTCTTAAAAAATCAAGTCTCACTCCATTAATTTTTTCCATTGTTTTATTCATTGGCTTTTTGCTTGAACCACACGAGCAAAAAATAGCAACGTCACAGTGGTTTCGTTTCGCAAAAAAATGGCAAAAACAAAATGACCTTCGATATGACTTCAGCGCTTGTATCAACTGTATTAAATTTAAAGAGTAAAACAGAAGTAATGTTATTAATACTACAACGAAGTCTATGATCTGTATTTGAAGGTATACAATCAGACTGTCATTGGAGGCTCCTATTATTCCCGTCTCTCATCAGGTGTCAGTTAAACTTCTGTAGTTATACAACTTTTTCTGGTTACTGATTAATGATTCAATCTACTTTTTATTTGATTCTATATATTTTTTCACGAGAGCCCTCGCAAAAACATTAAAAGTGCTTAAGCCACATCTTTTTTTACAATAATTGTTCTAGACGAATTTCAAGTTCTCGTGTGAATTTAATGAAAAAAAAAAAAAAAAAAAAAAAAAAACATAAGGTCACATTTTCAGCTTTAATGTAATTCTTCTCCCGAGGATTAAAAACAAATAAAACTGTCAGGAAGGAACTCAGCCATAGGTATCAGTAGGCGTACTGGCTATTTCCGTGGACCTTTGGCTCGGTCAAAGATATGATCACTAATACAGATGAAAATATAAGTGCTTAATCGGCGCTCAACTCCGTCATTTTAGACTCGCGCAATGACACCGAAGAACGACAACAGCTTTGTATTAATCTTATGTAACTTGGCCAGAAAATTGCAGACTACGTTGTTACCACATTTCCCAGAACAGACAACTGGAAACTCTCAGGTATATATTTATATAGATATATATATATATATATATATATATATACTATATTATATATGTATATAATATATATATATATATATATACATATACCCTTATTGTAACTCTGTATATGGCTTTTGCTGAAATAAAGATTATTATTATCATTATTATTATTATTATCATTATTATATATATATATATATATATATATATATATATATATATATATATATATATGTGTGTGTGTGTGTGTGTGTGTACCCTTATTGTAACTGTATATGGCTTTTGCTGAAATAAAGATTATTATTATTATTATTATTATTATTATTATATATATATGTGTGTGTTTGTGTGTGTGTGTGTGTCCCTTTCTCAGTAGGCTAATTTAACGTAGTAAAAGGGTTTGCGCATCGCAATAATCAGCAAAGCTATACTAGTCAGGGCCACCCATACTAGGTTGGTTGGCTGTGAGAGATTAGACGAAATTCTCCCACCATCACGAATTCGCAGTTCACCTTTGGAAACTGAACCTTGCGACATACAACGTCAGGACCCTGTCTAGGGAAGAAATTTTCCTGTGTTACTAGAAGAACTGAAATAAACTGATATAATAGGATTCAGTGAAATTAGAAGAACTATACTCAATTTTTTTTAATGAGGCACATTTGCACCGAATCGCAGCGGTGCCCTTTTAGCTCGGAAAAGTTTCCTGGCTATCTGATTGGCTAGAAAATATCTTGTCCAACCAACCAGCGAGCAGGAAACATTTCGAGCTAAAAGGGCACCCCTGCAAGTCCATGCAAATCTGCCTCACTATAAAGAGTTTACTATAGGGAATCATATAGAATTTAAAGAAGGTCATATATCTTACTTGAGGTCATGAAAGGAACAAAGAAAATCGAGTGGGTTTCCTTAGTAATAATCTTGCAGGTAACATGGAAGAATTTTGCAGCACTAGCGATACAATTGCAGGATTAATTATCAAGCTAAATAAGAAGTATAAAGTGAAGATCATTCTTACTTATGCATTAACAACATCCCATATAGAAGAAGCAATCGAAACTTTATGAAGATCTGGTGAGATCTATGAAAAAAAGAAAAAAAAAACTCAATTTACATTTGCTTTTGGATAATTTCAATGGAAACGTAAGTCAAAAGAAAAAAAGGAGAATCGGCAGTAAGTAAATTTGGAGTTGGCATAAGGAAGGACAGGAGAGACATGCTTGTAGAATTTGTTGAAAGAAACTCTTAAAATCATGAACACCTTATATTATAAAAAAAGAACATACAAAATGGACATGTAGCCCAAATCAAGAAACGAAAAATGAAAGATTTTGTTATTAGTAAAAAAGTTAATTTAGTCAAACATGTAACAGTGTTAAACAAATTAAAGCATTGTGATCACAGAATTTTGGGAAGCAAAATTTGTGTAGATATAGGGAGAGAGAGAGAAAAAATAATTTTAAGAAATAAAATAAGCACTCCTGTAATAAGAGAAAAGTCTGATGAGTTTAGTTTAGCAAAAAAAAAAAAAAAAAGAGGTACTCCCGGCTACATGATGAAATAGAAGCAAATAAAAGAAATGAACCGTAATTTAACAAAATTTGTATTGGAATCAGCACATGAGATAGGTGGAAAAGTTCTTGAAGAAGATCAGGGAAAACTGTCAGAAAAACTAATAAAGAAAATTTTGGAAATGAGGGTGAAATCCAAAAGAGATGAAATAGAATTAGCAGAACTATCGAAAAAAAAAAAAAAACTAAAGAACCAAGATATTCGTAAACCCAATCAGACCAAAATCGAGGAAACACTAAAGAAAGGAAGAAGCATCAAATTGATGAAGAAGATTTTTGCTTTAAAAGGATGAACATGAAAATATTATCAACAATAGAGATGGAGTGATAAAAATTGCAGAGGATTTTTAAACAATGCTATACAATAGTGATATAATAAATAGTTTCAGCAATCAAAATAATGAAACACCTGACAAACGTAACAGTAAGAGGTAAAGAAAGCAATAAAAGGAAAGGCATGAAGATGCAAAGCAGCAAATGAAAATGGTCTAAAAATTGATTTAATAATAGAGGGAGGAGATTCCATAGTAGTAAAACTCGCTGAAATCTACCCCAATTGTCTGCAAGAATGCTCTATACCTACAATTAATGCTCTATACCAACAGTTTGGAAAAACTTTTATCACACTAATTCATAAAAAGGGAGACACAAAAGACCTGAAAAATGACCGGCCAATAAGTTTACTCTCCGTAATATATAAAATATTTACAAAAATCATATTAGCCTGAATAAAAAGACAGCTAAACTTTAATCAACCAAAAGAGCAGGCAGGCTTTAGAAGTGGGTGTTCAACAACTGACCATATCTATGTATTTAACCAGCTAATTGAAAAATAAATACAGTAAGACAAACCACTACGTATGGCATTTATAGAGTATGAGAAAGCTTTAGATTCAGTTAAAAGCACAGCTGTAATGAAAGCCCTTTAAAAATAAATAGAAGAACCTTATGTTAGAACTCTCTTGAAGATATCTATACCAGAAGTACAACAATCCTAAAACTACATAAAGATAGTAAGAAACTTTCCATTGACAAATGTATTAAATAGGGAGACCCCCATCTCTCCTAAATCATTCACACCATGTCTAGAATTTTTAAGAATTTAGATTGGGAAAAAGTAGGAATCAATATTGATGGGGAATACCATAACAACTTAAGATTTGTAGATGACACAGTTGTGTTTAGTGAATCAATGGAGGAATTAAGAAAACATAATAGAAGATTTGAATAGAGAAAGCAGAAATGTAGGACTGAATATTAATATGAGGAAAACTAAGATAATGTTCAATGAAAATGCAGAGACAACAAATAACAGTTATGGACGAACCTATAGAGATTGTCAATGAATATACGTACCATACTTAGGACAGACAGTAAGTCCTTCCCCAGGACACGAGACCGAAATTAAAAGAATGATAAGCATGGGATAGAGAACATTTGGTACACAAAATTAGATTATTTAAAATTTAATGCCACTTTCTCTAAAAAGAAAGCCTTGAAGCATAAGCTAGTTACAATTCAAAGAGCTATGGAAAGAATAATGATGGGAATAACACTAGGAGACAGAAAATGAGCAACATGGATACGAGAGCAAACTAAAGTAGAGGATACTCTAACATGTAGGAAAAAGAAATAGACATGGGCAGGACATGCATGACAGACAATAGATGGACATTAAGAATAACAGATTGGGTCAAAAAAATTGTAAAAGAAGTAGGGGAAGGAAGAGAAGACGGTGTATTAACGTACTAAGAAAGTTTGCCGGTGTGGATTGGCACAGAAAGACCATAAACAGACGCAAGTGACAGGACATTTCTGAGGGGTCTCTCTCTCTCTCTCTCTCTCTCTCTCTCTCTCTCTCTCTCTCTCTCTCTCTCTCTCTCTCTCTCTCTATATATATATATATATATATATATATACATATATATATATGTACATATAGGCCTATATATACATACATACATACATATATATATATACAGTATATATATATATATATATATATATATATATATATATATATATATATATATATATATATATAATATATATATATATATATATATATATATATATATATATATATCAAGATAAATAGAAGCAAGACAGATATGGTGAGAACGGAATATGCAATGGAAGATGAAATATCATTGGAAGGAGAAAAGATTAATGAGGTGGAATCATTTAAATATTTAGGGAACTATGATCTCTAATACAGGATCTTTAGAATTTGAGCTTAATAAAAGATTGGAAAAAGCAAATTAGACAATGGCAAGGTTAAGTAAAATCTGAAAATCAAATTGCCTGAAAATACATATAAAAATCGGGATATATATCAGTTTAGTGAGATCTGTGTTATGTATGGACATGAGCCGCGGTAGGACAATGAACAATTCTAAGAGGACAATAGTTATATAAATAAAAAAAAATCCAATGCCACATGGAACAATACGCAAGGACACAATAATGGTGCTAACGCAGTAATTAAGAATGAAAAATGAACACAAAATAACAGCAATAATTAAAACTGAAAACATATATATATATACATATATATATATATATATATATATATATAATATATATATATATATAAATATATCTATATATATGTACAAATATTATATATATATATATATATATATATATATATATATATACACATATATAAATACATCTATATATATACAGATATTATATATACATATATATAGGCAGCAAAAAATCTTGAACAAAGTAGAGGACTCCAAATGCTGCAAAGGATAAATAACCTAGTTTGCAGCACAATCCAAAAGTTCAAACTTGCAGCAAATGTTTTTCTGCTGAACAGGCTAACATAAGTCTTTTTATAGTTTATATATGAAATATCTGTTTTAATGTTATTGTTTTTAAAATATCCTATTTCAATTATTCATTACTTCTTACATCGTTTATTTATTTCCTTATTTCCATTCCTCACTGGGCTATTTTTCCCCGTTGAAGCCCTTAGGCATAAATTATAGCACCTTGCTTTTCCAACTAGGGTTGTAGTCTAGCTAGAAATAACAACAACAACAACAACAACAACAAAAACAATAATAATAATAATAATAATAATAATAATAATAATAATAATAATAATAGTGTGCACATGCGATGATTTAAGATCAAAAGTTAAAGCACCATCTGCAAACAATAGAGAGGCAAATAAAATAGAATCATCTGTGCATAACATAGATTTGATGATGGAAACATCTTTACCATGTAATTAAATAGGATTAATTTCCAAGAAATTGAACTCAAGCAAGTAATGTACACATGAGGAAAATTAGCAAACGGAAAAACCGATATAAACAAAATTGGCCTATGAATGTGGCTGGGAAAGAAATGTATCGAATATAAAAAAATTCTAATATTTTTTGCTTCAATAGTGGATAAATATTAGTCTACTATCTGCAGAGAATATATTGCGTTATTAAGTTTATTTTTTCAGACACCTTCCTACTTTTCGTTACCTCTTCACCCGTTACCTTTCATTATTTAAGTAGAACTCGCTTTTAGCCTGGGTTTAAATACCTGTCATTGCTCTTGGAAAGAAAACCTCTGTAATGAATAAACAATTTTGCTTTTGGAACTTTCCTATAAGTTTCGTAGTTTACTCATCAAGTCATCTTCAACTTTAGTTTTTTTTTTAAGACAACACGATAAGAACCGTATTATAATCAAGAGACTGAACAGATAAGGCTTTCATGGCACTAAGTGGTCAGCGACACGATTACCGATCGTTCCTCAAAGTGAGGGTAGAAGAGACTCTTTAGCTATGGTAAGCACCTCTTCTAGGAGAAGGACACTCCAAAATCAAACCATTGTTCTCTAGTCTTGGGTGGTGCCATAGCCTTTCTATCATGGTCTTCCACTGTCTTGGGTTAGAGTTCTCTTACTTGAATTTACACTCGAGTACACTATTTTATCTTATTTCTCTTCCTTTTGTTTTGTTAAAGTTTTTATAGTTTATATAAGGGATATTTCTTTTGGTGTTGTTGCTGTTCTTAAAAGTATTTTGTTTTGCCTTATTTCCTTTCCCCACTGGGCTGTTTTCCCTGTTATTATTATTATTATTATTATTATTATTATTATTATTATTATTATTATTACTAGCCAAGCAACAACCCTAGTTGGAAAAGCAAGATGCTATAAGCCCAAGGGCTCCAATAGGTAAAAATAGCCCAGCGTGGAAAGGAAATAAGGAAATAAATAAATGATGAGAATAAATTAACAACAAATCATTCTAAAAACAGTAACAGAGTCAAAACAGATATGTCCTATATAAACTATTAACAACGTCAAAAACAGATATGTCATATATAAACTATAAAAAGACTCATGTCAGCCTGGTCAACATAAAAACATTTGCTCTAACTTTAAACTTTTGAAGTTTTACTGATTCAACTACCTGATTAGGAAGATCATTCCACAACTTGGTTACAGCTGGAATAAAACTTCTAGAATACTGTGTAGTATTGAGCCTCTGATGGAGAAGGCCTGGCTATTAGAATTAACTGCCTGCCTAGTATTACGAACACGATAGAATTGTCCAGGGAGATCTGAATGTAAAGGATGGTCAGATTTATGAAAAATCTTATGCAACATGCATAATGAACTAATTGAACGACGGTGCTAAAGATTAATATCTAAATCAGGAATAAGAAATTTAATAGACCGTAAGTTTCTGTCCAACAAATTAAGATGAGAATCAGCAGCTGAACACCAGACAGGAGAACAATACTCAAAACAAGGTAGAATGAAAGAATTAAAACACTTCTTCAGAATAGATTGATCACCGAAAATCTTGTAAGACTTTCTCAATAAGCCTATTTTTTGTGCAATTGAAGAAGACACAGACCTAATGTGTTTCTCAAAAGTAAATTTGCTGTCGAGAATCACACCTAAAGTTTTAAGTGTCATACAAATTTAATGAAACATTATCAATACTGAGATCCGGATGTTGAGGAGCCACTGTCCTTGACCTACTTACAATCATACTTTGAGTTTTGTTAGGATTCAACTTCATACCCCATATTTTGCACCATGCACTAATTTTAGCTAAATCTCTATCAAGGGATTCACCAACCCCAGTTCTACATTAAGGGGATGGAATTGATGCAAAGATAGTAGCATCATCTGTATATGTAACAAGCTGGTTTTCTAGGCCAAACCACATGTCATGTGTATATAGTATGAAAAGTAATGGGCCAAGAACACTACCCTGTGGAACACCGGATATCACATTCCTATACTCATCATGGTGCCCATCAACAACAACTCTTTGAGATCTATTACTTAAAAAATCAATAATAACGCTAAGAAACGACCCACCCACTCCCAACTGTTTCAGTTTGAAAACAAGGGCCTCATGATTAACATACCAACTTTCTGACCACAATCAAGGGATTTCTGTACAGCATTGGAGATTGTAAGAAGGACATCACATGCTCCAAGGCCTTTACGAAAACTAAATTGCAAACTAGGGAATAGATGATTACCTTCAGCAAACCAATTAAGACGTTTTGCCAGAAGACGTTCAAAAACTTTAGATAATATGGGAGTTATGGAAATTGGCGGTAATCAGTGGGACTTGAGCTACCACAAAGATTTACATAGAGGAGTAACATTACCAATTCTCCAACAAGTGCTAAAAGCTCCACTTCTTGCTAACTTGCGCAAAATAACAGATAGAGTTGGAGCTAAGAAATCTGCTATCTTTATAAAAAAAAAAAAAAAAAAATACCATTTGGGTCTACACCTCCATATGCATCAAGGTCCATCAACAGAGCTTTAATCTCACGAAATCGAAAAGCTAAACTAGTTAGTTTAGGCTCAGGAAAACAGGAATGAGGAAGTTCAAGTTTTTCATTACTCTGTTTACTGTCAAAAACATCAGCCAAAAAGGTTGTTTTTCCTTTGGACAGTGATTGACTGAGCCATCTGGTTTAAGTAAAGGGGGAACTGTTGCATCTACACCAAAGAGTGCAGATTTAAGGGTAGACCGCCATGTATGTACCTGAGTTGTACCAGAAAGGGTTTCTTTTATGGTTAAATTGTACTCCTTTTCAGTTGAGGCATAAACTCTCAGAGCAAAAGCTCGAAGCTGAGTATAGTTGTTCCAGGTCAAATCTGATATGTTACCCTTCCAAAGATGAAAGGCCTCCTGCTTCTCCAAATAATCACGACTACGATCATCATTGAACTACGGTTTGTCCTTCACTCGGTACCTCAGCACACAAGAAGGGATACCCCTATCAATTATGTTGACTAGATTCTCATTCAAAGGGACAACAGGATCTACACTACTATATAATTGTGACCAATTGGAGCCCTTGGGCTTATAGCATCCTGTTTTCCAACTGTGGTTGTAGCTTAGCAAGTAATAATAATAATAATAATAATAATAATAATAATAATAATAATAATAATAATAATAATAATAATAATAATTGGTGGACCGCTTACGCAGGATTAATAGAGTACTCTATTAATCCTGCGTTTACCAAGGTCTATAGACATTCCGGTTTACGAATGGCGATCATAGTCGTGAACTGACTCGTCCATCTGGAAATCGGGTTAGAAACTATATATAATATTTCAAACTTTTCAGAAGGGCCATATAGTTTGATGAGTATGTTTAAATATAAGTATTTCTTATAATTTCATATATAAAAGTAGCTGTGTTAAAGTGACACACCTGAACCATGAGTACAGTGTGAACTGCACACGTAGCCACTAAACGCGCGTATCTCAAGGTGCTAGAGTCTAGACTAACAAGCGTACAAGGGCCTATGGAATTACGTTAGCTCAGTGGTTCTTAACCTGTGTTCGATCGAACCCCAGGGGTTCGGTGAAGCAGTCTCAGGGGTTCGGCGGAGGTAACACACCACAAATGATATGAGAGTGGCACATCCCAAGGTTAAGCCTAGGATTTCTGAAATTGTCTCTGAAAGGCAACAGAGAGTCGAATTGATTTGCAATAAGTATTCATTATGTTTCTGTTTTTGTGTGAAGTTCATATGTTGATATATTTAGGTGTAACTTTCTTTTCCTTTTCCTCTTTATTTCATTTACCTATATATATATATATATATATATATATATATATATATATATATATATATCCATATATATATATATATATATATATATATATATATATCCATATATATATATATATATATATATATATATATATATATATATATATCCATATATATATATATATATATATATATATATATATATATATATCCAACTAAGAAGGGTTCGATGAGTATACATACGACAATTGCGGGGTTCAGTACCTCCAACAAGGTTAAGAACCACTGCGTTAGACAGTATTGACCAAAACAACATGTTAGCATGAAAACATCACTGCAAAAACCCAGTGAGTTTGCAATGGAAGACTGCAACAACAGCGACTGAAACTTTAAACACATTCTTCCTGGTATTATGGAATGGATGATAGTTAAACAACTAAAACTAGAAGGGCAGGCAGTAGACCGCAGACGTCCGCCGCGGCAGCTTATTTCTCGACCTTGACCTTTGACCTTATCATATTTCAATTGGCGTGGATTTTCATACACTCATATATGAACAAACTTTGAAGTCTCGGTGACAACGAAGTCCAAACTTATGGCAGATTAAGTGAATTGGATATTTTGATTGACCCTTGACCTTCCAAAAGTTAATAATTTCCAGTTTTTTACATAACAATTACTCCTTGCAAGTTTCATTACTCTACGATTAAAATTGTGGCCAGGAAGCTGACCACATTCTTCTTCTTTAGATTGCCCGGAGCTTCTCTCCGGACAGGGGCTTTTTGACGGTGGGTCTAGCCCCTAGAATCCTAGATGGTGCTGTCCACAAACACACCCACAAACAGGGGCAAAAACATAACCTCTTTCCAACTTCGTTAGCGGAGGTAACAAAGGAGCAACAATGATAAAAGGTGTAACACCCGATAAAGGATTATTATTATTACAACACTAGTTGCAAAATCAGGATGCTATAAGCCCAAGGGCTCCCATAGGGAAAATACCACAGTGAGCAAAGGAAACATATTAAAAACAGCAACATAAAATCTTTAAAAAAAAAAGAGAGAAATAATACGGAATAGTGTGCCTGAGTGCACCCTCAAGCAAGAGAACACTACGCCAAGAGAGTGGAAGACCAATGAAGAGTGTCTATGACACTACCCAAGACTAGAGAATAATTGTTTAATTTTGTTACGTTTTTCTCCTAAAAGAGCTGCTTACCATAGCTAAAGTCTCTTTTACCCTTACCAAGACTCCAAGAGGAAAGTAGCCACTGAACAATTACAATGCAATAGTTAAGATCTTAAGCAAAGAAGAATTGTTTGGTAATCACAAGTGTTGCCAGGTGTATGAGGACAGAGAAGAATGAGGAAAGAATAGGAAAGACTATTTGATGTATGCGTAGGATAAGGAAAAATGAGCGGTAACTAGAGAGATCCAATGTATTATTATCTGGCCAGTCAAAGGACCCAATAACAATCTGGCGGTGGTATCTCAAAATGTGGCTGGTGCCCTAGCCAACCTATTACTACTACTACTATACTAACTGAATTACCCTGGCTGTCTATCAAAATCAAAATAGAGTTTAAGATATGTGCAATGACTCATGAAGTTATCAGAACCGGCCGTCCAAAATATCTATGAGAATTGTAACACATCATACAGCCAACGAATCGTGTTGACACGAAAATTGTTACAGATGGTTTCAAGTTATTGGAGCCAAGATGTACCTCTACCTGTAGGTTCTGAGTTTTCAAATACGGCATATGACCCAAAGACAGTATAACAAACTTTCACTAGACATCCAATATACTGAAGATATTAATGCCTTCAAGAACCTGAAGACTTTTTTGTATTCTAGGTACCTCGATAATGTGAATTTGACAATTAACGAGAATACGCTCAGTGATACTCTAAATACCCAAGAATGTATACGAAAAACAGATCTTGTAGGACCTGTAGGGCACAGAGTTTCCAAGTGTGATAGGACTAGGAAAACAGCCCTTAGAGTAAAGTAAGAAGCCAATGAGTTTGCAATGCAAATCTGCAATAGCAGAGATTGAAATTCTGTTTACAAAGACCAGACACTTAAGGTAAACTTGAAGGGGAAAATGCACATACCGATGTGATTCTTAAAACCAATAAACATTTACTATTTAAATGCTTCTTATAGGATGATAAATTGAATATGGATAATTCCATGCATAAGCATTTCGTTGACAATAAAGAACAAAGGTTAAGAAATATACCTGCCTATCAACAAGTGGATCAAATATATATAAAAACTAGAGGGGCACTCAGTAGAGCGCAGGACAGCTTATTTCTCGTCCTTTTGGACTGATTTTGGACGTTTTTCTCGTCCGTGACCTTGAGCTTTGACTTTCCAAAATTAAATCATTTCCAGTTCTTTACATAGCAGTTTAAAATCCCTGCCAGCTTCATTACTTTCAGATTAAAATTGTGGCCATATGATTGATGACCGGAACTTGACCTTTGAACTTGACCTTGACATGTATTAATTGGCATGGATTTTCATACACTCAAATATGAACAAGTCTGAAGTCTCTGTGACAACGATGTCCAAACTCACGGCTGATTACGTGAATTGGACATTTTGCTTGACCGTGACCTTGACCTTCCAAAATTTAACCATTTCCAGCTTTTTACATAAAAGCAAGTTTCATTACTCTACAGGAGGGTGTTCACAAACAAACAAACACACAAAATAGGGGGAATAACCACCTTCCAACTTTGTTGGCGTGGGTAAAAATCAAATAAGTTTCATATTCAAATTTATGAGGAAGATAAACTATGACAGCAGACTTAAAGAAAAAAAAACACACCAGTCTGCGATATAATCTCAGTCTTGTGCGAACCTTAAGTTTCCACAATCCATTTTATAAACAATCTCTAATTCTCAAACCGTATCTCTGTCTCCTCCGACATATTTGCAGTATAGTAGGGTAAGGCAATTTTGGACAGAGGCAATTTTGGACATGAAAGGCAAATATTGGACAGATACAATATCTCTAAAACTATTTGTTAAGTTATTAAGTAATAGATTTTGTAAACTATCAATCTATCTATCTATCCATGTACATATCTATATATATCTTAATAATTTTAACTAGAAATATAGATAAATGATAGTTCTTTGAAAATATTTTCTATCATTTATTTCAATAGAAAATCATATTGATTTATAAGAAATAAAAAAGAAAAAGTTTTCTTTTCATAGAAAATGACAATCAAACCTATTACTAGTGAGAAAATAGGGACAAGTACAAAATTGGAAATAAAGGTGAACAATTCAATATATACTATACCCATATACGTGACAATTTAAATGCTTGAATATATGACGGGTCTATTTAATTCAACCGAATGCTCAAAAAACAGCTTCAGTTCTTTTAAATATGGCACTAAACATTCTCTTTGAGGCATGGGTTCCATAAATAAAGGACCATTAATTCCATCTGTAATTTGAAAAAGGTATGTATCCGTTTGGTGCTCTGGATACTCCTCTACTTCTAATGCCCAGCAGTTGATCTTACTGGAATTAGTATGGACCGGCAGGGGTCACTTACCTTATTTAGATAGGCGCTACGCATCACTAAGAAACTGGCTATTCTTTGATGAATTTAGTATATGAATCCTCTATGGATTTATTCAGTCTATGGAAAGCGAAAATGAAAGAATTGCCCCCAGTCCCCGCCGTAGTGGGTTGCTAAGAAACTCCCGGTTTGAAAATACTAAAGAAAAATTGAAAATTGGTAATTGAAATGTTAGAACCATGAATCAAACTGGGAAGTTACAGCTAGTAGAGAATGAATTTATGAAATATAGTTTGGATATCTTGGCCCTAAGGAACAGATGGAGTTAGAAGAGAAGGGGTAGGAATAATGATGATGACACCAAGAGCAGAAAGGGCATTAACCAAATGGAGAGCTGTAGGTAGTAGATTGTTACTTACAAAAATAATAATAATTATTATTATTATTATTATTATTATTATTATTATTATTATTATTATGAGTTATTAGGGCCTATTGAAACCAGAGAAAAGGAGAATTTTTCGCTAGTCCTAAACAGCTTCGGAAGAAAAGCTTCGTCGATCTCCAAATGGCTTCAGAAGAAATAGCCGTAGACTTAGCATAGAGTTCTAAATGACTCAAGAACGGAATCTTCCCGGAGCAGTAGATCAAATCACGGTTCATTATTATTAATCATTATTATTATTATTATTATTATTATTATTATTATTATTATTATTATTATTAATCATCATTATTATTATTATAATTATTAATCATCATTATTATTAATCATTGATCATTAATTATTATTATTATTACTATTATTATTATTATTAATTATTATTATTAATTATTATTATTATTATTACTATTATTATTATTATTATTATTATTATTATTATTATTATTATTATTATTATTACTACTACTACTACTACTACTACTACTACTACTACTATTATTATTATTATTATTACTACTACTACTATTATCATTATTATTATGATCATTGTTATTACTATTAACAATATGAGTTATTAAGGCCTATTGAAACCAGAGAAAAAGAGAATTTTTCGCGAGTTCTAAATGGCTTCGGAAGAAAATCGTGGTTCTCCAAATGGATTCAGAAGAAATTACCATAGACTTAGCATGGAATTCTGAATGATTCCAGATGCGAATCTGAACGACTTCGAAAGAAAACCCTGAATCTCCAAATGTCTTCAGAAGAAATAGCCGTAGACTTAGCATAGAGTTCTGAATGTGTCCAGAACGGAATCTTCACGGAACTGTAAATCAAATAACGTAATTTATTATCATTATCATTATTATTATTATTATTATTATTATTAAATAATAATAATAATAATAATAATAATAATAATAATAATAATAATGATAATGACAATGATAATAAATTATTATTTTTATTATTATTAAGGGTTATTAGGGCCTATTGAAACCAGAGAAAAAAAGAGAATTTTTCGCTAGTCCTAAACGGCTTCGGGAGAAAATCTTCGTGCATCTCCGAAAGGCTTCAGAAGAAATTTCCATAGACTCTGCATGGAATTCTGAATGATTCCACAAATCTTTGAACGATTTCGGAAGAAATTCTTCCTGAATCTCTCCAAATGACTTCAGAAGAAATAGCCGTAGACTTAGCATAGAGTTCTGAATGACTCCAGAACGGAATCTTCCCGGAGCAGTTCTGAACGGCTCCGCCCCGGATTCCAAAAGACTTCTGAAGACCTGATCTCTCTTGTTTTTTGTTTTTTTTAAACATACCTTGCAACACCTCACGATCCGTATGTACTGTAGCTATGGAAGTTAACGCAGTGAACATTGGGAGGGGGATTTCACTTTACTCACAGAGCTCGCGTTCCGGCGGAACAGGTAACTGACTGTGAGAATTTTGTTACAGCTATAGGATGAACTGGAGGCTATTCGGAACACCTTCATATACAGATAGTTTGGATAGGTGCTGCCGAAGTTGGCGAGCTTTGAAGATCATAATGTAAGCGCCTTGAAGGATAATTTGCTTGCGGTTTAGCGACAATGTCCTATAATTGGATTGCATTGGTGCAAAGCCGTGAGCGACATGTATTTCTCCAAAATTCGGCATTGAAGATAGAACATATCTGGATGGCATTGGTAAATATACCGTGTTGCTCTTCGTTGACTTTAGTATGATGGCGTATAGTGTATGCCGAGAAATCAATGGCATCCATGTCTTTACCCATCTCCCTTATAGGTAAAGACATGAAAGCCATCGATTTCTCCGAGGAATCTGACGAACCGAGGACAAAGAGCACTGAAATATCTCTTGAAATCTTGAAGGAGACTGGCAAACTAAGCAAAGAAGATCTTGAAAAACTATAAAAGACAGAAGAGAATGGAAAAGGAAAGCCTTTATATGAAAAAGTATAAAGAATAGCCTTTAATTATAGAGGTAAGTCACCTTAAAACTGAGGTCAAATAGCTTCTACTATTAGCGGTTAGTCGCCTTAAAACAGAGGTCTCAAAGAGCCTCTAGTGCTAGAAATAAAGCACCCAAAAATAAAGGTCAAAGAGCTTTTAATGTTAGAGGTATGGGGATTAAAATAAAGGTCAAAGAAACTCTAATGCTAGAGTATAGCACCTCAAAATAGAGGTCAAAGAACCTCTAATGCTAAAAGTAAGGAGCCTCAAAACAGAGGTCAAAGAGCCTCTAATGTTAAAAGTAAGGAGCCTCGAAATAGAGGTCAAAGACCCTCTAATGCTAAAAGTAAGGAGCCTCAAAATAGAGGTCAAAGAACCTCTAATACTAAAAGTAAGGAGCCTCAAAACAGATGTCAAAGACCCTCTAATGCTAAAGGTAAGAAGCCTCAAAATAGAGGTCAAAGAGCCTCTAATGCTCAAGGTAAAGAGCCTCAAGATAGAGGTCAAAGAGCCTCTAATGCTAAAAGTAAGGAGCCTCAAAACAGATGTCAAAGAGAGACTAACGCTAAAAGTAAGGAGCCTCAAAATAGAGGTCAAAGACCCTCTAATGCTAAAAAAAGGAGCCTCAAAATAGAGGTCAAAGACCCTCTAATGCTAAAAGTAAGGACCCTCAAAATAGAGGTCAAAGACCCTCAAATGCTAAAAGTAAGGAGCCTCAAAATAGAGGTCAAAGATCCTCTAATGCTAAAAGTAAGGATCCTCAAAATAGAGGTCAAAGAGACTCTAATGCTGAAAGTGAGCAGTCTCAAAATAGAGGTCAAAGAGCCTCTAATGCTAAAAGTAATGAGCCTCAAAATAGAGGTCAAAGACCTTCTAATGATAACGTAAGGAGCCTCAAAATAGAGGTCAAACAGCCTCTAATACTAAACGTAAGGAGCCTCAAATTAGAGGTCAAAGATACTCTAATGCTAAAAGTGAGCAGTCTCAAAATAGAGGTCAAAGAGACTCTAATGCTAAAAGTAAGGAGCCTCAAAATAGAGGTCAAAGAGACTCTAATGCTAAAAGTGAGCAGTCTCAAAATAGAGGTCAAAGAGACTCTAATGCTAAACGTAAGGAGCCTCAAAATAGAGGTCCAAGACCCTCTAATGCTCAAAGGAAGGAGCCTCAAAATAGAGGTCAAACAGCCTCTAATGCTAAAAGTAATGAGCCTCAAAATAGAGGTCAAAGACCCTCTAATGCTAAAAGTAATGTGCCTCAAAATAGAGGTCAAAGAGCCGCTACTGCTTCAAGTATGGAGCCTCAAAATAGAGGTCAAAGAACCGCTAATGCTTCAAGTATGGAGCCTAAAAATAGAGGTGAAATAGCTTCTAATGCTAAAAGTAAGGAGCCTCAAAATAGAGGTCAAAGAACCTCTAATGCTAAACATAAGAAGCCTCAAAATAGAGGTCAAAGGCCCTCTAATGCTAAAAGTAAGGAGCCTCAAAATAGAGGTCAAAGAGCCTCTAATGCTAGAGGTAAAGCACTTCAAATTAGAGATCAAAAAACATATAATTCTAAGATTATAGAACCTCAAAATAGAGGTCATAGAGCCCTTAATACTAAAGGTATGGCACCTCAAAATAGAGCTTAAATATCCTCTAATGTTGGAAGTATGGCACCTCAAAATAAAAGGTCAAAGAGCTTCTAATGCTAGAGGTAAGGTACCTCAAAATAGAGGCCAAATAGTCTGGCCTATTCTTTGTATATTCACCCTACGTATTGGTTTCCTGCGCGCCAGCGCTTTTCTGTGCCTTCACCAAAAACTGTGCTTCAGCAGAAACTGAGCACCAGCAGCATCCTGTGCACCAACGCTCCAGTACTCTCCTTCGCACACGCGCGAGAGGCAAAAAGAATGAAAACTTTTTGACAGGTTAAATTGCCCTGTTCCCCTCCCCGCAAACGCATGACAGCATGCCCGCCGGGCAAAAAGTGAAGAGGCTTCACAGAAGGGTTCAAGATCCCGAAGATTCCATCTTCCAGGGCGAATCAAATGATTCCCCTGAAGAAAGGACGGATGAATACTGTGAAGAACTGCAGAGTATAATAGGTGAGAACCTAGAGAGATATGAAAATTATGATTAATGACTTCAATGCTAAAGTTAGAAGGAATAATCAAGTGATAGAAAATATGATGGGTGTTGAGGTTCTTGGCGAAGTTGCAAATGAAAATGGGGCACATTTTATAAGTTATTGTTCAACAAACAATCTTGTTACTGGAGGTACTCATTTCCAGCACAAGGAGATCCACAAATATACAAGGACTTCACCATGTGGCAATTACAAATATCAAATAGATCACATAGCCATTGATAAAGAGAGAGGTGCAGTTATTGGTAGTGATCAGCAGCTCCCCATTGCCACTCAAATATTAAAACTGAAAGAACCCAACAGAAATGTAGATAGAATATCTAAGTTTGATACAACTAAGCTTCTAGAGGATGAGCACAGAAATCTTTGTAACTGAATGTAGGAATCGATTTACAGTCTTAAGAGACTTTAAGAGATGAAGTTTTGGGACATGCAGTTACAAGGAGAAAACCATGGATATCAAATGATACTTGGGATACTATAAAAAGAAGACAAAGACAGAAATTGATTTCTTAAAGTTTTCGAGGAAGTAATGAAAATTACAAGGTAGAGCATGCCAAGTATTCAGTATTGATGGTGAGGTCAAAAGAAATATCAGGAATGATTGGAGAATATTTAGACAGGAAAGCAGATGAGGCTGACAAAGCTATGAATTCAGGGAGTGGCTTTGTTGTAAGAATTGCTCTTGGAATTATTAATGAAATCTCTACGGGGAAAAAAGAAGCATATACCCATCAAAAAGAAAGATGGATCTGTTATAACAAAAGAACATGAAGAAAAGCAACGTTGGATTGAACACTTTAGTGAGGTCATGAATAGGAAATACGAAGGGAATAATTTGGTTGATATACCTGAAACTGATGAAGACCTTGATGTGCCCATGAATGAATTAGGTGTGTTTGAAGACGAAGCTATTCTTTAAAAAAACTCAAAAGATGGAAAGCCCCTGGATACGAAGGAATAACTGCTGAGATGATATTGCCTTAAAATGAAGTGACTCCCAGATTACCTACAAGATTATTTTGTAGAATGTGGCGTGAAGAGGCAAAGCCTTATGTATGAGAGCTAGGAGTGCTGGTGAAAATGACAAAAAAAGATCTGACTGATTGCAATCATTACAAAGGCATCACACTTACGTCAGCTGTCATGAAAATATATAGAATGCTCATTCTAAAGAGACTAGAGAGAAAGATTGATGAAAAGTTGAGAGATGAACAAGCAGGATTTAAAAAAGGTAGAAGTTGTACTGACCAAATTTTCATTTAAGACATGTGGTACAGCAATATGTAGAATATAGAATTCCACTTTTGATGGTATATGTGGGCTATGAAAAAGCTTTTGATTATGTGCTTTGGCAAATTTTGAGGAGAGTCCTGCGACATTATGGAGTTTCAAATATGTAAATTTAATTGTCTGTTCATAAGCATAGCAAATGCAAAGTTAATGTTAGTGGCGTCTTATCAAACGAATTTCCAGTGAAAAGTGGAGTACTCTACGGGAATGTGTTGTTACCTATGTTGTTTATCCTCCTCATAGATTTTATAATGCATAGATCGGTTGGGGATGGTGGAGAAGGATTGGTCTGGATTGGTAACAGAAAATTAGGAGACCTAGAGTATGCTGATGATGCTGTCCTAATTAGCAGAACACCACAGGGCTTGGAAAGCTTGCTTACCAGAATGCATGAAAAATCACATGAGGTTGGGCTCGAGATAAATAGAAGAAAGACATGATGAGAACGGAATATGTAATGGAAGATGAAATATCTTTGGAAGGATAAAGGATTAATGAGGTAGAATTATTTAAATATTTAGGAACTATGATATCTAATATAAGAGCTTTAGAATTTGAGTTTAATGAAAGATTGAAAAAAGCAAATCAGAGGATGGCTAGGTTAAGTCAAATTTGGAAATCAGGTCGCCTAAAATACATATAATAATCAGGCTATATATCAGTTTAGTGAGATCGGTGTTACTGTATGGTCGTGAATCATGGTATATTAATGAAACTCATTTTGTAGATTTGAGAACAAAGCCCTCAGAAGAATATTGGGTGTTAAAAGACAGGACAGGATTAGAAATGAAACTAAGAGAGATTACTCGAGCGCCAAATGTGGATGAGATCATGGTGAGGGGTAGATGGAGATGGTTTGGGGATGCTCTTTGTTCTCCCTAAGAGACGTTAGTTCACCAAACTTTAAACTGGCGTCCACAAGCCACTAGAAGAGTTGGAAGACTCAGGACTATAAAGCATAAAGTAAGATATTGTGATTGGAGAAGTATTGAATTAAAAGCTGAAGATAGAGACGACTAGCGAAATCTAATTGAGGCCCTTTGCGTCAATAGGCGTGGAAGGAGATGATGATGATATGTGGGCAGTGGCTTCAAGCATCTAGCTCAAGGTGAGTCACTTAGCCTCCTTCTTCCTCTAATAACCCTTTTGTTGCTCTACCAATGCAAAATAATGGACGATCCTTAATATCTCCCAAAATAATTTGAATTTCTTTTTTATTTCTTTTATTTTAGGTATAAATAAATCCTTATCATTCACTATCGGGACTATCCTAGCAGTTCAATTATCACTATTTATTACCCTGGTCAATTTAGATTTTTTTGTATTTATGTTAGTGTTAGTAGACATTTTTTCTTAAAGAATCGAGAGATATTTGGTTGCTTTGTATTTCCATGATTTGTCATGTTTCTATCTCTGTGTTTTTCCTTTTATTTTTCTTCATTTCATCTTTTTTTCTTAAATCTTCAATTGTATCCCTTTCTTTTGTAGGTAAAAGTATCTCTTTGATGGCTCGTTCATAGTATGAGGTAACAATGATAAGAATAAAATGGATAGGTACAACTTAGGACGAATATTGTTTATGGGATCAGCTTTGCCCCTCCTTGATGTATCTAGCATGCTGTTCACTCTAATGTTGCTCCATTAAACACCATATCAAAAAGGCAACATGACAGTTTTCAACATGGAAATTAGCAGGAACAGTG
This sequence comes from Palaemon carinicauda, assembly GCF_036898095.1. Lineage (NCBI taxonomy): Eukaryota > Metazoa > Arthropoda > Malacostraca > Decapoda > Palaemonidae > Palaemon > Palaemon carinicauda. The sequence continues at coordinate 74,443,581 of NC_090742.1, read as the reverse complement.
AAAATATTAATCTATTTCAATTCCTGAAATTTTCATTTGGATATGTGAATTATTATAGGAACAATGTATATAGTAGATTTTTTTTAAGATATTTCTAGTATTTGGGTTGACGCCCCTCTCGAGGATGTTACCATGTTTTGGTCAATCTTTTTGAAGGTTTAACCCCCGAGCGTCAACAACTTTAAGTGTCCCCAGTATTAAATAACTTTTTGAAAATCATATCATAACCATCGAGCTAGAAAGAAACTTTTTTTTTAATGTAACTCTCAGGGTGTTACTCACTTTTAGGGTGTCACCTTGGGCAGACACCCCTTTTACTGCACCCCCTTATGTCTTATTTTGAATTTTTATGATTACATAGATGCATATTTATACATAAAAGTATATTTGTGTGCTCGAATACAAAGTTTGATTTACATGTTCATATAGTAAGGCAAAATTGGACAGTTTTCAAAATCATGGTCAGGCGAAATTGGACAGGCAAACTTCTCACTTTTTTCTTGGCGAGGCAAAATTGGACAATCTTGGATTACGGACACAAAATTTTATGTAAGTCTATAATTTTTTTCTAGCATATTTATATTGATAGGGACCACAAATTGTCACAGTTTGCCCAAATGAGCGTTGGCGCTTAACGGAGATACAGACGTGTCAAAAATTGCCTCACTGTCTAAAATTGCCTCGCCTCTGAGATATCTTTTTTATTACTGTAATACAAGAATTTTTTAATTCTTTGATGATTATGAAACAAGCCCTTTTTATAGATGAGACCTCCCTCTCTTGAAAACATGTTTGGTATTTGGTCATAAATTATTAATAAAGATTTTGTACAAAGGTTACTAAAAAGGTGTCCAAAATTGCCTCACCCTACAATATAGTTTATGCTTCAAAAACAAATCCACCCTGAGTTCGTACTTTAAGACTAATAGCAATTTACAAAGTAATGAAAAAAAAACATTCGATAAAGCATGGTTATTCCATAGCCATTGCGGCGTTACAGGTTTCTCGTAGGAGCAAAGTTCCATGTTGGCACTTGTCCATCTAAATTAATAAAGCAGAGACTCAACAACCTGATTTCCATACAATACATTGCCTACCCCTTGTTCATGACTGCCATGTGTGTGTTGGTCGATTTGATTTAATTTACAGAATTTGGTTTGTACGGTCAGCACTGGTGAAATGGACCTTTCAGTACCAATGTGCAACAGAGGTAACTAAAGGGGCACTCAGTAGAGCACAGACCTGCGCCAGGGCAGCTTATTTCTCGACCTTTTGGACTAATTTCGGACGGTTCGCTCGTCTGTGACCTTGACCTATGACCTTCCAAAATTTAATCATTTCCAGCTCTATACATGCTTTAAAATCCCTGCAAGTTTCTTTACTTTACGATTAAAGTTGTGGCCGAATGGTTGATGACCATAATTTGACCTATTCCTTGACTTTGACCCTGGACTTTCACCTTAACCTGTATTAGCCTAATTGGCGTAGATTTCATAAAGTCATATGTGAGCCAAGTCTCAAGTCTCTGTGACAATGATGCCCAAACTTATGGCTGATTACGTGAATTGGACATTTTGTTTGACTGTGATCTTGATCTTTGACTTTGACCTTTGACGTTGTTCATCCAAAATTTAATAATTTCCTTTATTTTACATAACAGTTAATCCCTGCAAGTTTCATTACTCTACAATTAAAATTGTGGTCAGGAAGCTGTTCACACGCAAAAAGGGGGTAAAACCTACCCTTATTCCAACTCCAGGGTAAAAATGCTTCTGTTCCAATATACAGTAAAAATTAGGAAAAGACTGTCAGCAAAAGGAAAGGGAAGAGGAGGAAACGGAGGTTAAGCATTAACTAAGAACTAAGTGTGTGGGCTACTTGATGACATAAGAGGTTGTTATGCAACATAGTGCTGTACAGGATTAATAAGAGTACGGTACACTATATTAAACCTGGTACTATACAGCAATCTACCACACACAATTAAAAACAGAATCCAGTTACGGACAGATGGAACACTAAAAGTAATGCCTAGTGCATCGATTGCGGTTCACTGATGGCAACAACCTCTTCATTAGCTCTTACTTATCTAGTCATAATCAAATTTCATTTCTAGTATCAAAAGCCAGCTAATCTAACCCAACCAACAACTAAACATTTTGACCCTAGGCTAATAAGAATCAAAACTTCTCTTGATTGGATGAATGACGGTGTTGCAATTTTATGTTGTAGTGGAACCATGGAAAGTTTTCTGTGAAATGTTGAATTATTCTTACCTTATTGTTTTACACCACGGCCTTTATATATAATATAATCAAACCAATACTTTATACCTATGGCTTCTGGTCCAATAATACCAAAAAGTTAATAATTACTCAAGCGATGTTATTATACAAAATATAGAATCCCTCGAGTTCCTCTTTAATTTTAAATTTCAATTGCAAGGCACTGTTGACCAGACAGGGACTCTATGCAACTTTGCACCTTGACCATTGTTAAAGTTGATAGCAAAGGCTAACATCGACTGTAGGTCTAGATAGCTCAGGAACAGCCTAGCCTAACCTAACCTAGAGCGCCGTGTCCTATTTCACAGCAGCAAAACCAACACCCAACTCCCTTGGTTCTGGGTGGAAGAAAAATGTAATCCATTGAATACAAATAATAAACACACTTAGGTACACCGTTTTCTTAAAACACTGAACTTCCAAGAATCTGTGTGGTTAACAGGTAAATGTAATTTTCATAGACTGTGAATATGCAAACTTCTCAAACCTAAATCGTGTACTAAAATAGTATGAAATACACAAAGTACTAGATGTACTTACTTTTATGACGTGATGAACTAGTTCTTATTGATTCAATATTGACATAGGCCACACGCTGGTTAGAACCACAGATAGGCCTACATTACTATGGCGGCAGCGGCTTCATGTTGGCATTTCTAACGTTCGAGGTCAACTTATTGTTGACCCAACATGGCCAAGCTCTTGGAAATCTGTATACAAACACGAGCAAGCTTCACGAACACATCAGCGCTAAGATAGCACATAGAAACACACAGACAAAATCTATGACCTTATGTCACACATGCAACGGACACACAGTTGTTCTCTTCTCGAACTTCTGGCGGTTGTTGGCAACTTGGCAACTCTTACACAACAGATATGCCATTTCGATTAAGTTTTGCATGGAAAAGTGTGTAATGTGATAAGGGAACATTTTGGTTATCTAATTTGTGATAAAAAATATGATTACTTTTTGTTTGGGTTGACCTAATGTTCTTTATTCGTCATATCAAACGTAAAATGTAAAAACAGAAACGAATGATGCTGTTTCGTGTCTTCTAATGGAAATAAACACAGATAATACCATTGAATGTTGAGCTCTCATATTCTTTGCTTAATCTAAAATCATAATTTTACTACAACTCCATGTTCTCATCACAGTGTTAGCCCATCTTAGCCATTTTAATCTTACAGTTAATATAGTATAGTCTATTAGTATCACATTTGTCAGCAACTTCATATTATATGTAGTTATAGTATGTTGGCCATTGCACCAGCCACCAGTTAATATACTGCCACTAATGTTATTGGATCCTTTGACTGGCTAATCAGACAGTCCTGCATTGGATTCCTCTCTCTAGTTACAGTTCATTTTCCCATTGCTCACACTTACTCCGAATAGTCCAGGCTATTATTTCCACATTCTCATGTCTTCATAAACCTGCCAATACTGTGATTGCTAAACAATTCTTCTTGACACAAGGGGTTAACTACTGCACTGTAATTGTTCTGTGGCTACTTTCTTCTAGGTAAGGGTAGAATAAACCCTTTAGCTATGGTAAGCACCTCTTCTAGGCGAAGGACACTTCAAAATTAAACCTTTGTTCTTTAATCTTGGATAATGCCGTAGCCTCTGTACTATGGTCATCCACTGTCTTGGGTTACAGTTCTCTTGCTTGAGGGTACACTCGGTCATGCTATTCTATCTTATTTCTCTTCCTCTTATTTTTTGAAGTTTTTTTTTCATAAATTAAAGATTTATTTTAATGTTTTTACTGTTCTTAAAATATTTTATTTCAATGTTCATTACTTCTTTTGCAATTTATCTATTTCCTTTCCTCACTGGGCTATTTTCCCAGTTGGAGTCCTTGGGTTTATAGCATTGTAACTTAGCTAACAATAATAATATGATTTATATCGACAGGAGCCATGAATCTGTACATATTGTCCTGTACTATGGGTAGAGAAGTAGACCTACAGGTACAAATTTATCATTCAATTCAATCAAAGGACTGATGTGTATCAATCTTTCATCTTCTCATTTCTAGAATACTCTTATTTTCCGATGGTCTAGAAATATATTCTAAGGCCACTTGTGCTAATGCTACTATTTCTGTAATTCCTCATTTGGGAACATATGTTCCACCTTCCCCAAAGCCTGTCATTCCACTGGAGCGAGTTCTACTAGCCTTCATCTGCCCGGTATCTACTGTATTTACGATTTTTGAGTGAGAGGCTACTTATTCTAGCCAGTAGGATTAATTGGACTGGATTGGATTTATGAATTTGGTTAAGACAGCCTTCACCTGAAGCCAGAGATGCCATTCAGACTCAAATGGTAAGCAGGGGTAACACCCCACAGTTGCACTTGGAATCGAAAGTTAAAAGAGGTTTGTCTGTTAGGTGGAAGGAAGGAAGTAGGAACAGGGATAAAGCAGAAGTCTTGAAACTGCATACAATTGCAAAGTCCTTTCTTTGATGAGCACTGATGATACTTACCTTCTGCATATTACATTGAATTATATTTATGAGTTTGAACCATATGAGCCACAAATGGGGGAACGAAGGCAGTTGCACTGGTAAATGAGTAAAGAGGTTTGAGAGAAAGCTGATAGTGGGATAGTAGGAACAGAGGTCAAGTAAAAGGCTAAAAAGGGGGTGTATACAAGGGTCAAAATGACACTGTGAAGAACCTTAAAATATTTGTGGCGATATATTTTTTTTAGGAATTTTGACTGGTGAACAAATACTATTTAATTCTACTGTGGAAACATGTAAAATTTGTTTAGATTTTTGGCCTCAGTCCAGCAACTGGAACGAAAAGGAATGGAATGTAGAATTTGCTCTTCTACCAAGAGTAAAATTCTTGTTGAAAGATGTAGAAGTTAGAGCCTGTACAGCAATATGTACGGCATAGTACTACACGAGGACTGCACTGCTGGAACTAAACTCCAGGGTATTTAGTTGAGAGAATTTGTTTTATCAGACAACATTGCACGAAGGGAAAATTTGGATACATAAGCATAAATAGCGTAATCTTTCCTTTTACGTCTTATGAGAATGTCAAGATTGCTTATGATATTCAACGGTATATAGTTTAAATTGAACAATGGATAAATGATAATAGTGTGTACAACTGAGCACTTTATGCATGCAATCCACTGGGGAGGATAACATAGTCCAGTATAGTATTTGTGGAAGTTTTACCCCATATCTAATGACTCAAAAATTAAATTGCCTGTAAATGGGAAGGTTGTGTCTATTTTAACAAACATTAAATAGTAATCAAGACTTTCTTAAGCTGGGGTATCACTTGCTTAAATTTTCATCATTTTACACGTAGTGGTTACGAACTCAAAAGGAAGGGAGAAATTAGGTAACTTGCAACCTGTAAGCCATCGGTTTACATGGACGATTTGAATATTCCAGCGCAAATTTAGATTATTAAATTTGTATCATGAGGCCTGGGAAGCTTTTCATGACCCCTGTGCAACTGAGCAGTTGCAATTAAAAGTTAGAAGGAAGAGGGAATGGAAGTAAAAGAAGGCTAAGAAGTGAGTGCAGCTCGGCAATGAATGAATGAATTAATTGAAGTTCTCTGGCATCCTGACATGCTCGGCAATGAAGGGATACTACAAATTCCTTTAATTGTATTATTAAATTTGTGTCATAGGGTTTGGGAGGCCATTCAGCACCCATAGCAACTAGGGGATACACTGCAGTCAAGTTTATAGGTTGAACACCAAGATGAGAGAAAGTTAGCGTGAACCGAGGTACAGTACTGCATAAAGTTCTAAAAACCCAGTGCAGCTATGGGCTGAAAGGATGCTGTTGTTATCATTACATCATTATCATTATTATTACAAGCTAAGCCATAACCATAGTTGGAAAAGCAAGATGCTATAAGCCCAAGTGCTCCAACAGGGTAAAATAGCCCAGTGAGCAAAGGAAATAAACAAACTACAAGAGAAGTAATAAACAATCAAAATAAGATGTTTTATGAACAGTAACAACATTAACATATCTTGCATAAAAACTATAAAAACTTAAAAACTTAAGAGAACTAAGAAAGAATAGTGTGCCTGAGTGTACCCTCAAGCAAAATAATTCTACCCCCAAGACAGTGGAAGACCAAGGTACAGAGGTTGACACTACCAAAGACTATAGAATAATGGTTTGATTTTATTGTGTCCTCATAGCAGAGTTGCTTACCATTGCTAAAGTCTCTTTTCTACCCATACCAAAAGGAAAGTAGCCACTGAACAATTATATTGCAGTAGTTACCCCCTGGAGTGAAGAATGGTTTGGTAATCTCAGTGTTGTCAGGTGTATGAGAGGAGAATGTGTTAAGAATAGGCCAGACTATTTGGTGTAAGTGTAGGCCAAGACAAAACGAGCCATAACCAGAGAGGGGTCCAATATAGTACAGACAAAGAACCAAGTAACTCTAGCAGTACTGTAGTGCAGTATCTCAACGGGTGGTTGGTGCCCTGGCCAACCTACTACTGACCTCTTAGGTTATGCCTACACTACACGATGTGAAGTGTACTGGCAGCACTAACCTTCTACTTTGGAAAAAGGCCTTCTAGTAATACCTACAGTGAACTACACGAGGTACACTGATAACACTAACTAGCCGCAAAGGGAGTACACATTCTGAGTCTGTTGTGAATAGCTTTCAAATACATATAGCATATTATGCAGAGCCACATACTTGACTTGCTTAGTCCAGAATACGTAGAACTGTTACTTTGCATAGTAACATTTAATGGATGGACGGATTTATAGATTTCGACGATGTGGCACAGCACAGGGTCTTGGGAGACCATTCAGAGCCAAAGTGCAATGTGGGACCATAAAGTACAGCTAGGTTGAGTTAAGAAGTCCGGAACAGAGTTAAGTAAAAAGCTAAACATTGAGCGGAATCAGAGGTCAAAAGAGTACGACAAAGAACCTGAAGTACATACAGTAATGCAGACAATGCACTAACCACTTCTATATTATAGTAACATCAGGGTTTGTTTGTCAGTTTTCCATTAATGTGAATATTTCTTATTAGATTTAATGCATTTTTCAATTTATTTATTGGATTGGATTTATGGAATTTGGCTGTATAGCGTAGTGCTGGAGCCTGTGAAGCCATTCAGCAACCAAGTGCATTTAAACCCTACACTGCAAGGTAAAAGTTGAAGAGATTGGACCACAATATATTAGAAATGAAGTAAAAACAGAGCTAAAGTAGGATATAAAGCAATTGCAGCTGAGGGCCAAAGGAACATTGCAGACCTTCAAGTACTGTAATGCCTACAGGACAATACACCGCAAATTTTGCTCTTGCACGTAATTTCTGTAATGTGCTCTTTCCCGGTACGGTTGTGTCAAATGTTTAACCCTAGGAATCATGCTGTTGGGTTATTGGTTATTTGTATAGCTTCTAATTTTAACTTTCAAAATCTGAATTTTTTGTCTTTGTAACTTTGTGAAACAACAATGTTTGTCTTTACAGTATAATATTTTAAGGCTGTAGATTAAGCCAAAGTAACCATCGTATCTCTAACACCATATTTGAAATACTGGGCATGTCATACGTTTAAAGCAGTGTAAAATTTATATAGAAGCTATTTTTAATTCCATATGGTAATTGATGTATAATACTGCATTGACTTTAGAATCAGAATGGTGTTTCTCAGGCCACTTTCTTCAGGTAAAATATTTACTAATAAAACTTTTCCTCCATAAATACCCTCTCAAAGCATATGAAAATACGAGTCTGTTAACAAACTTTTACAAATACATAAAAAATATGAAAACCAATCATATAATATCTTCAATTTAGCTTTTCTCCCACTAGTTTCACAAATCTTTAGACAATACTTTGGCAATATTTACAAGTTTCCTTTCAACAAGGTCTTTTATGTAACAAAATAGATCAAGTGTAGATATTTTTCTCTATTTTGTTTTGGTTTGGGGTTAATTACAATGCTTGCTCTCAAGTACCAGGTTAATCTTATACATAACTTTTTTTCTACCTTCATTCCTCATAGACAGTGTTGAAATTATTGATATCTTTATTTGGCTGGTTACTCGATTAGATTAATGGATTTTGGCTAAATAGCACAGGTCATTGGGACTTACAACATTCAACACTAATGGGTTAAGAGATAAAAAGGAATAGGTACAGATTGATCTGGTCATTGCAGTTGTAGCACCATTATTTTCTGCATCTATTCCCTAAAAGTTTAAATGAGCAGTGACAGGTTTAAACATTCATATTACCTTCACACAATGTGTGAAAGATAATTAAAACTGTTGGACAAAAAAACTATCATAATTTTCAGGGGCTCATGAAAAATGTCTACAAAATTTACAAATATACCATTTCAAGATTCTGGTCTAACAACTTCAAAGTTATGTTGCTGCTGTGGCACCCTAGCAGTACCAGCTGAACTCAGTTGAGTCCCTTGTTAGGCTGGGAGGAACGTAGAGAGTAGAGGTCCCCTTTTTCGTTTTTGTTTCATTTGTTGATGTCGGCTACCCCCAAAATTGGGGGAAGTGCCTTGGTATATGTATGTATGTACCAAGATCTGTCTCAACCATTCATTTAATCTAATAATTGATAAGCAATGATAGGTCTGAAAGAGCCAATACATTTACTTTTCCTTTCATTTACTACTGAAAGTGGTAATACATACTAACCCCAACTACAGTCATTGACAGGAGCCCATGGAATTCACATCAAAGACGACAATTTAATGAAGTCCTCTCTCTCTCAAAAACATTTAGTATACTCGTCCCAAGTTCTTAACCAACTGAGGCACCTGCAGATGAACCACAACCGATTTTGCCAGACCGATCTCTCCTCTTCTTTTAATGTCTAAAAGGTAAGTCATCAATAACCTTCATATAGTCATTTACCTCTATTAGTTTTATCTGAAATATAATCCAAGTTACTTAAAACAGACTCTATGACCAAATGCGGAATTACCAAGACAGGAAGACTACTGCAACACAATGAAAGGAAACTTCAATGTTAAAAACAAAAAGCCTTAAACAAGCTAAATACCCTACAATCACAAGACTACAAAGTATCCTGTGTGTTACAGCGGAGAACAGTCTCTCCGTTTTGCTCCTGACAAAAATTCAACAATTAGGTTTTCATTAGGTCAATTAATCAATTATCCAAGAGTTCATTTACATAATATAAAAGATAGGTAACCATTTCCCAAATAATTACTATTATCAGTCCATTTAACTTGATCACCAAGCTTAATTACTTAGCTCACATAGGATTGACCTGTGGGATTTGTCATCTTTGATGAAGTTTCTACTCTATCTAAAATAAAAAAAAATAAAAAAATTTAAATTTATAATTGGAAAGTTGAAAATAAGGATCCTGACAAAATTTCTTTACTTAACTACTATTTCTAACAAAATTAACTGTTTACAAGTTTCAGCAACTGAATATAAAATGTTTTGTCCTAAGATTACCCTCTGTTTTATCCGCCTTCATTTACTTGTTGGATACATTAAAGAAATATTCACAAACTTATCCTAACCCACAACTAAGAAACATACAATACAGTTTCTCAAGCGAACCTAGGAACTGAACTGGATACCTACTGATATCACAATCCCAAACTAATAGCATGCATTTTACTCGGGGCAATGTTTGCAAAAAAGGGTTCTGTACTATACGAAATCTAATGCAATTTCAAATCTACTTTACTTCAACTAAAAGTTCTACCACTATTCAGTTTGGGGACAACTATCGGAAAGAGGTTTGACGTGTCCTGAAGTAGGAAAGAGAAGTCTGAATATATCAAACTGGTAAGGGAAATTACGATGGAATATAAACATGGATATACATATGGAAACCTGGGATTCACTACAGTACAATAAAAGCAATAATGCGATGAGGAACCAACTGCGCTGAAATGTCAAGTATAGGTATATGCCAACTACAATACTCGGTAACATCGCCATTTTAATATATTAAGCCTGTACAGTATTAAACAAGATTCTGCACTAAAGGGAAATTAAACACTTAATGATTATCGACTTCATTAGATACAAAATAATCTTAATGTAAATATTGGAAATGTTCACTTTACCATAGTTTCAGCAACAAGAAGCTCATCAACCAAAACATGACACACATGCCATTGCCAAAAGAAATTGTGCTTTTAAAAAAGTCCAAAAAGTGATAAACTTGTTTGCTGCACTATGATTACTTTCAATCATTAGATCAATTTCTCTCCAACCTACTATATTCATCAAGTGTCATTTGGTTTAAACCCTGCCATGCAGAAAACACAGTATAAAAACCTAATTCTAAAAATAGAAAAAATTTCTAAAGCAAAAAGATTTTAAAGAGGTACTGAGTAAGCCAGGATTATTTGAAACGGAAACAATTATCATGAACTGCCAATAAATATGGGTTATAAAACTGCAAAAGAACTAGTTATAAAAAATCCTTGTAAGCTCCCTTCATATATCGGTGAAAAATTACATCTGCATTCAATTCACTCTCTTTGGAAAATTATGATCTACTCTAATCTAATGCCAATAAAGACTGTGTCAACAGTGAAGTAAAGAATCATACAAGTAGTTAGTTTCCTTTCATTATCCAATCAAGACAATTTCCCATAAACTGTAATAACTTTTTCATGTAAACATCAAGTCGGGTGAAAATTCTACGCTACTTTAAAAATTTTGCTACTATAACCTAGGCACTTCCACATCGTTAGACAAGACCAGTCGTAACACTTAAAAAGAGAGTGCATCGATGATACACAAGAAAAAGAAAGCAGTTACACATATGGTAATTGTTTTGCTAACATATAAGGCATGAGAAATACAGCACTTGTTTACATTTAGCAATCAAAACAGCAATATTAAACTCCACAAGGTAAAAATTTGCTTTGGTTTGAAAATGAAAAAAAAATCAAATCTTGTTATCAAGGCACAAGAAGCAATAGAAAAACATAAAACCACTATAAATAAACCATTAAGACCCAAGTAGCTACCAACAATGCATACTGTAAGGACTACACTTGACACAGTATGTAATGCCAAAGAGGAATGCATTTGTGTCACCTAAACAACGATTGCAATAGCCCTGTTATTCCAGGGACAAAGTGTTATCAAATTCTGGTCAAAATAACTACCAAATGGTCTTAATTTTGTGAATATCATGAGTAGAAAATAAATAAATACACCTGAAGATGTTTTTGTATTTACAACACACGATATGTGAGGACATATTTGCATTGTATTTAACTAAGTACAATTTGTTTTTACATACGGTATAGTTAAAGCTTAGATTTACCAAAACACAGGGACTGCCCAAGAGTAAATCCCCATAAATGAAGAAATAGGGTGCACCTTTCATATGATAAGAATATGATACAGCTGTCCCACATTAAAGCGCCAGTCACCAGCGCTGATAGGATGCCCATAAATAATAGTACAAATACTATGTGACATAAAGCTGCACATCATTACCAGACCAAGCAATGAAATCTAATGTATTAGATTACCAAAAAGAAAAAAAATTAATGAAAAACATTCTTTTTATACTACATTTATTTTTTTCACTTTTAGTGTCCTTAGTAAAAGAATTCATAAACTATAAGGCAGTGTTACATATTTACAACCACCATTTAATTTGAAAATGTAATTTCTTATGCTGAATATATGCCTATAATATAGTTCACTCGAACCAATTTGCAAAATCACAAATTGCCTTCTTCAGCGTTTTACTAAGTTCTCCAAAACTTATGAAAATAGCCATCATAAAATTTTCCTAGAATTTAGTTAACCATAATAAACAATATAAACAGATAATATTCTTATCATAACATTACTCTATAAGCTACTGTAGTACAATATAATTAGAAAGTTTTCCGATGCACAGCCCTAGCACCTTCTTCCTCATATTCCCGTTTGCTTATCCACATCCGCTTAAAGGTGTCTAACGAGGCAAGGATGGACCCTCCAATCCACGTGGAATACAATCGCTCTGCGGGAGCTGATATCTGTAAAAAGAGGTTAGTTCAGCATGAAAAGAAAAACAGCAAGGTTGTTGAACTTTTACTTATATATTTGGGGAATCTGGAATGATCTATCACCAAACACTTTCACTAACATAACAAATATCTTTGGGTGACAAACTAGACTGTATTAGATTATTTCCATATTAGACTTGAGTAATTTTTACTTTTGGAAATTACAAATGAAGTATTTCCCTGATGTGATATATTCTTTAATGGGTATGAGGTATTCTCACATTTCCAATTAAACATAGATAGCAAATTTTAAAAGCTTTCTTCAGAGGCTGCTAAATCATTAAAGAGGTAATTGCTAATGATCGATGGTGTGAAGGGCGAGCCCAGCCTACTCTGCCGGTCACTTAACCTGTTAAGCGTCACCCACGTGATAAACCGTTCACCGCGATCTACTCGGTACCGCCTTCAACTGCATATTCCGTTCATGACTTTAATTGCCTTTTTCAAGCAGTCAGTCTCGTGATATTACGTTTACTCGTATAGTAAGTATAGGATCACCACTTGGCAACACTCTCAGCATATGGGGGCTGTAAATAGAAAATTATATGATGTCTGGCAACTATTTTTCTGAAGGTAGCTTGGTGTTAGAAAACTGGTTCCCTATCAGTGCGATTCGGGCGTTCATGCGGAAGTGCTTGTTTGTTGTTCATTTTGTAATGAACGGTCTAAAGAGGAAGGTTATGTCTTTAGATGAAATAAATGATATTCTTGTTGAGGAATTTGATAATGATAACCTGTTTGATAATGAGAGCACTAGTTCTGAATCCTCCAGTGATGAGTATATTGAAGAAACAAAGTTTTCTTTCGATGCCGAAAGCGAAAATGACTTCTCATTACCAAATGATTGGACAACGAGATTTCACAAAACTATATAGGAAAGGAAACGCCGAGAGAGAGAGAGAGAGAGAGAGAGAGAGAGAGAGAGAGAGAGAGAGAGAGAGAGAGAGAGAGAGAATAAAGTGGATAAATAATGTACAAATGTATGACGAACATATTTGTAAACTATACAGGAAATGATATGAGAGAGAGAGAGAGAGGAGAGAGAGAGAGAGAAGAGAGAGAGAGAGAGAGAGAGAGAGAGAGAGAGAGAGAGAGAGAGAGACTTATCCCTTTGCTTATGTTGCTTATCCAGGCGTAAGATTTACGATTGAAGATAAAAAGAACCCATTAGAATATTCAGTATTATGTAGCCATTTGAAATGAAATAATAGTAGTATTATTTGTTTTTTTACTCTACCATGTAATTAAGATCCCTACGTTTAACTATAAATACGAATTATAAGCATAAAGAAATAATATTAACTTTGAAAAATTATCATTAGTGAAATGACGGCTCAGGGCAAAAAAAGCGTGACGGTACGTTAGCGGCAACCTGGTCTAGGGGGGACGCTTAACAGGTTAATAGCCACTTTTGTCCTCAGGATTAGACAGGAGTGGTTGAAATGGGAAATGTAACTTAAACAGCTCAAATTTTAATAACTAGGAAAAGTACAAATTGCTTTAAATTTTGCTTATTTGTTCCTACACGTGTATAAATCTTTCGTCCCTTAAAATAGGGAGACTTACTCACTGGCAGGTCCTTTTCTTTCCTGGACATGTCACCCTTCCTGGTCCCATATTGGAGCTAAGATGGTTACTCCAACAACCTCCTAACAGCTAATCAAAGGGATAAAGAAGCTGTAGGAGCCAGTATTGGCTTCTAAGGAAGCCAGTAAAAGGACATTGAAAACCTACCTTCCTAACGGAGATAAAGTCAGTATTATTAAACCTGCCACATCAAGAGAAATGTTTGGTAAGACACCAAACCATCTTCCCACATGCTAAGAGGATGGAGAAGTTGCTTCTTGGCAGATGATGTCTGCAAGAAAGGGTCTACTTCGTGTAACTCATCGGAGTCCGACTTCCAACCCGCGTGTAACGGTTATGGCTACTACATCCCTGTAAGATGGTAACAAGGACGTAGTAGAAGAGCCATTCATTCTACCTTTCATCAAAACTTATACCCAACACATTACTTAGCCAAAATGTAAACTAGGTCCAGTGATGGAACAGTTACACAAATATTGAGCAGCCACCTCACAACCCAAGGAAAAGGGTCATAGGAGCTGAGCAATGTCCATACAGTACAGAGACAAAGGTGATCCAAAACTTCAACTCTAAATACACTGATGGGTAAACTGGGAGGCTACTGCCAAGGCTAGGCTTGCTAGTTCTTCCTTGAGATAACAGAGGTACACACTGACTCCAGTAATCACATTTGCAAGCAAGCAGCCTCACAAAGCCAGAAGGAAAGATGTTTACTGTACACACTTCCTTTTTATTTTTGTTGGGGCAAATGAGAATGCTGTGATACCAGAAATGAGAATGCTGTGATACCAGGACTCTTTGTGCCCACTTACAAGTAGAGATAGGATTGAGAAGGTCCTAAACTAGTATTAGAGACAATAGTACAGGGTCTTTATCAAACAGGCTATGAAGCAATGAAGGCTACAGAACTCCGATCCCTCAAACATTTGCCATCATGAAAGCCCTAAAACTCTCCTACTTCCTTGACAATAAAGATCTCTATGATGCCCTAATCGGGTTAGCAAGAGACGTGTGTATAAGTGCCTTGAGAATGAGAACCATCTTATTACAGGACCTAGTGCCACGATAGGCAAGACTACTTGAAGCTCCCTTCGAGATGAACTGATCCTAGAGGAGGGATTCAAACACCTCCAAGGAGCTGCCTCTTCTCCAATTCGCTTGCTAAAGCAGAGAATAAACATTATGATGATGCCTACCTCAGGGTAGGAGGAGGCATGTATGCCCATGCCCTCAGGTTCAGGACCATACCACCTCAAGAACCAAGTCCCAGGGTAGGCAAGACTGATCAAAGCTTCCTTCAAGCATAGACCATTCCCTCAAAGAACGATCCAAACTCTACCGAGGAGCTTCTTCGGCAGAGGCTGGCTAGGAAGTACATGAGCTCCGGCAAAAGTGCTCTGGCAGGGTATACTCGTTCTCTACGACCCCATCGCAGTTTCTCTCTTGGGACCTAACTGATAGCTGGCAATCAACTTGGGGCCACCCCAGTGTTCCATGGAATGGACCAAGAAGGTGGACGAACATGTTCCACTCTACCTGGACTGTGAGTACTTGATCCCTGGAAGGAATGTTATTTGCTGTTAGTGACAGAATTTGGAAGGGTGTGTGAGAGAAGGAAGTTGAGAGTTATGTGGGTAAGAGTAAGGTTATGAGATGTACGAGAAGGGAAGGTGGTGCAAGGTTGAATATCATGTTGAATGGAGAGTTACTTGAGGAGGTGGATCAGTTTAAGTACTTGGGGTCTGTTGTTGCAGCAAATGGTGGAGTGGAAGCAGATGTACGTCAGAGTGAATGAAGGTTGCAAATTGTTGGGGGCAGTTAAGGGAGTAGTAAAAAATAGAGGGTTGGGCATGAATGTAAAGAGAGTTCTATATGAGAAAGTGATTGTACCAACAGTGATGTATGGATCGGAGTTGTGGGGAATGAAAGTGATGGAGAGACAGAAATTGAATGTGTTTGAGATGAAGTGTCTAAGGAGTATGGCTGGTGTATCTCGAGTAGATAGGGTTAGGAACGAAGTGGTGAGAGTGAGAACGGGTGTAAGAAATGAGTTAGCGGCTAGAGTGGATATGAATGTGTTCAGGTGGTATGGCCATGTTGAGAGAATGGAAAATGGTTGTCTGCTAAAGAAGGTGATGAATGCAAGAGTTGATGGGAGAAGTACAAGAGGAAGGCCAAGGTTTGGGTGGATGGATGGTGAAAAAAAAATTCTGGGTGATAGGAGGATAAATGTGAGAGAGGCAAGAGAGCGTGCTAGAAATAGGAATGAATGGCGAGCGATTGTGACGCAGTTCCGGTAGGCCCTGCTGCTTCCTCTGGTGCCTTAGATGACCGTGGAGGTAGCAGCAGTAGTGGATTCAGCATTATAAAGCTTCATCTGTGGTGGATAATGTGGGAGGGTGGGCTGTGGCACCCTAGCAGTACCAGCTGAACTCGGTTGAGTCCCTGGTTAGGCTGAAGGAACGTAGAGAGTAGAGGTCCCCTTTTTTGTTTTGTTTCATTTGTTGATGTCGGCTACCCCCAAAAATTGGGGGAAGTGCCTTTGGTATATGTATGTATGTATGTATGTCAGAAGTATCTGCCATGAGCTCAAGGTCCGGTTGATCGAGTCCTGTGGAAACGGTCACTGGGAGAACTCAGTCACTCCCTCTTGGAAGAGGAGGAGGGTCTATGGTGGTGGTGATTGGTCATGTGGGGAGGCTTAGTTGCAAATGGTACCACAGCATAAGCAGTCACACCTGGCTGACAATCCACTTGATGGACCCCGAAGGAATCAGTCAGTGAGTGAGCTCTATTACTCCTCCTTGATAGAGGAAGGCAGATCTTTAAGGGAAAGGATGCAACTACTATTTCATAGCAGATGGAGTCAGTATTGGGGTGCAAGCCAGGACCATTCACATGCATCCAATCAAAAGAGAACACCATAATATTGGACTCAAAACCGTTAGACTAAACCTGAAAGTGCCGGTTGAAGGATGAGAGGCTTTACCCCCTCCGAAAAGAGAGAATTGCTTCCTAAGGGCTATGTGCTCCTCTTATGTCTAAAAATTGAATGATGAAGGTAGGAGGAATGCTCACCCTCACCTGGCCTATGGATCCCCTTGACCAAACCCTAAGGAAACAGTCCGCAGGTGAGATCTATCAGTCAAGCACACTCTAAGAAGTCCCAAGGAATTTTTTTGCAAGAAGCCATCTCCCATCTCCTGCTGCTGCTTCTTTCTGAAAAGTAGTGTCTAAAGAAGAGAATAGGTAAGGAAAGGAGGAAATGGTTGAGGAGAAAGAAGAGCACACAAACTCGCTCTTCTCCAACTGTTCTTTTTTACTACCACAAGTGGTTCACCGGTTCCAACTGATAAGGAACGTTATCTCTAAGAATTTGTTGATATGAGTACAGTAAGCCCTTGGCTTTCGAAGGTGTTCTGTTCCAGGAACCACCATGAAAGCTGAAAAACTGCTAAGTAGAAACAATAAATCTACAGTATATTTCTTTTTCATTATTCCTATAATTTTTCATATTTGCTTTATTATATTTATAAATCTAAGCTTTTATAAACCTTCCCACTACTAATAAAACTCATAATACAGTATAATCTTAAGAACTCTTTAAGCTAAAACTTACTTTCAGTGTACACATATCCTTACATATACGTAAAAGGAAAAAAACTGAAATCGGAACACTCGCCAGTGAAGATATGTAATCTTGATTAATGATGATGATAAACATGAATGATTAGCTGTGCAGTACTGAATGATGTAGATGATAACAATGAGATAGATGTATGTATATTAATAATTTAACAAAATTATGACCCTCAGTACAATATCTAAATATTGTGGCATCCATATTAGTGGTCATGTTGAATATCTCCAAACTCAATGATGCCATGTTCAAGATCTAAAATTAGCACCTTCTAAATGGAGCAAATCAGTCAAATAACATTAGGAAGACCATGCAACAAGCTCTAGGCAGCACCTAGTCTAAGAACCA
Source organism: Palaemon carinicauda (assembly GCF_036898095.1). Taxonomy (NCBI): domain Eukaryota; kingdom Metazoa; phylum Arthropoda; class Malacostraca; order Decapoda; family Palaemonidae; genus Palaemon; species Palaemon carinicauda. Next base: position 74,425,654 of record NC_090742.1, on the reverse strand, counting down.
TGTATATCTTCTATTCATCAAAGCTAAGTTTTAATCTTACCCTTATCTTGATTTCTTTTGGTGACGATTTCTTGAGCTCAGACAACAACCGATCGCCGAAACCCTTGAATAACGTAGAGCCTCCAGATATGACAATATTTTGAAATAGAAGTTTCCTAAGGTCCATATCAGATTTGTGAATTGCATATAGTAAAACTTCATGGATTCCATGACTTTCATCACCAATTAGGTCAGGTCTGAAAAGAACCTCAGGTGCTCGGAATCTTGCTTGACCAATCTGAAAGAACACACACACTAATATTTAAAGAGAAACAGCTCTTACAAGGATCTATGCATACTGTGATATACTCTACTGTATACTGATATAACAAATGATGGGATGTTATATTTGATAAAATGATATTTTCCCAATTGCAACTCATCTCAATAAAATACATACATATGAAAGATTATCATGATTAAGCACCACATGGAAGGGAATGCACAGATTAATATAATTACAAATAAGATGAATAATAAACTCCACCATTTATCAAAACCTGAAGCTAACTTTCATGTTTTACAGTCTGTTTGAAAGTACCCAGCATTTTGCAAAGATACTGTTAAAGATAAACTCATGAAGTCCCACCTCTACTGATGATCCATCAGGTAAACTGTAAGATAATCTTTCTGTGTCAACACTTTCTTCTCGTTGTGGATTTGTTGCTAGGTAGCATATGCGTTCTTTTATAGTTTTCACAACCTCAAATTCTGCAGTCGTATACAAACTAAGTCCTTCCTTTCTCAAAAGCAGCTTTAGATAACTGAAAAATAAATGAATAATTTACACATACAATACTACTGAATAGCTGATGATAGTCACCTTAAAACCTTTCAAGTTCAAGTATTGTACTGTATTCCTAATAAACAAAACTATCTTACCAATTACAAGAAAAAAAAAGTTCTTTATTACCAAAATAAACAATAAACAACATAGAAAGTGTTTAACGTTTGTTGCTGGGAATATTGTTTGCATCATCAATTTGCAAATTCATGGGAAAATTTGGAAGGAAATAACATTACAAACAAATACCTAAAACATCACTAGAGAAATTTTCAAAATATAACGCACACTAAACTTACAATACACTGCTTTTATACATTGATAAAGAAATTGCCTATGCTGCCGTTGCAACTCTTCTCTTACAGACTTTGTGTTTATGCATCCATGTTTTTGCTAATTACTAGCAACAATTAAAAAGAAAATCAAATACCATAATATTATTAGTTACTTAAAATAGCCATAGCCATTCAGAAAAATCTGCAAAACTAATATCAAATCCAGCAAAACCACTCCAAGTGACTACTCTATAATAGGATTTAATTTTCTTGTGAGAAGGACAGAACTGCTTGGGTATCTATATGTATTACCTTACCATGACAAATGCCTTGCATCTCGATGCTATCCTGAATCTTACTATACAAAACCATGGCTTCATTAAACCAAAAAGTATCCATCTTTCAGTGAACTCTGATAAGAATAAGAACTGAAGTTTATTATCTGTATATGCTATTTTTACTAACCACCTCCTAATCCTCTTTCTCTCTCTCTCTTAATTATGATTTAAGAAAAAAAACTTTAACAATGTAAAAACAAAATTACATATAAAGTATCTTATTTCAGCAGCTAATTTTTACAACCTTACTGTTCTTATAATAAAATCAGCTACTGAAATGGAAAATTTATTTTTGTCACAACAACCTTTACAGTGCTCTTTATTGATATATAATTAGGAATCATTATAAGAAAGTCACCAAGATATAAAAACAGAAATAAAAAAAAAATATATATTTTTTTCCTAGCAATACAAACCTCAGTCATTTATATGGGTCATTCTTAGTCTAATTTTCTCTATGACCAGACAATCAAAGAAAAAGGTTTGCTTGCATCATTTGTATAGTTGCTAACCAACCAATGGGCATGCAGTGTAAGAGGCCTGCACATGACGCTATCCACTCTCTCCCAGTCAGAGACTTGTAGGGCAGTTGAGGCGGGATCTTTGATAAATGACTCAGGTTAGTATAGCTAATAAAAATACAAATAGCTTTTTTAAAATTTGTACAGTAGTTTAATCCTACGCAGATACAAACTTCAGTCATTTATAAGGCAGTCTTCCTTAGGAGGGGACGGCGTCTATGACCTTAGATGTCAAGATGCCTGAAAACTTTAAATCAATCAATCCTTAGGAGGGGGGAAGTCTCCAGTAAGAGGTATGCCCTTCCTCTCTAACAGATACAAGTACTATTCAATAATAGCAAATGATCAAAAGTGAATAATCTTAGAACTGTGTTACCGGTTCGTAAAGAGGCAAAAGGATATGATTCTTTGCCAGGGGGTGAAGTATTATTAACAAGTGTTACATAAAAATATATCTACAATATACAGCTAGCCCTCGATTTTCGCGAGGGCTAGGTTACAGAGACAGGGACGATAAAGGAAAAATCGTAAAAGCAGGTTACCCTAGGGTGGGATAACTCCTAATCTAACCTAACTACTCACTGCCATTGCCCATGGTCGGATAATTAACACGCTAATATTGTTTTTACTTTGTTTCTATCACAGTATAGTTGTTCCAATCTAGTAATACTGTATAAAACTTGCTCATACTGTACTGTAGTGTATAATACTGTAATATACTACTATCACTACAGTAAAGCTTAACTGTCCTGTATGTGTTCTCTGTTCTCGTTTGGACGAGTTGACTCACTGCAAACGTAACCTACATTTACAATAAACAACATTACAGTGGAACCTCTACACACGAACGTATCTACATCCGAATTTTCCAAAATCCGAAGTAAAATTCGAGCAAATTTTTGACTCTACACCCGAATTTTATTTCGACACACGGAGTAAACATTACGCCATTGAGCGTCGAGTGCTCAGTTCTCTATTCTTGTGTGGATCGTGTGGTTGTCCTCTGTTTGGTCTGTTATTAACAGTGCTTATTTTCTTCCTTTTCTCACATTTCCTTTTTGATTTTACCTATAATCATGGTGCCTAAGAAGCTAAGTTTCAGTACAGAAAGAAAGCAATTCTTTCATTAGAATTGAAGCAAGGAATTATAGAAAAACATGAGAGCAGTGTGCATGTGAGTGATACTGTATGGCTAAACAATATGGCCGGAATAGGCCTATGATCTCGAGGATCATCAAGCTGAAGGCAGCCATTAAAGCAAATAACCATCGAAGGGGATCACCATTATTACAAGACATCGTAGCAATACCCTGGAAGAGATAGAACGCCTTTTGTTGATAGGGATAAAGGACAAAGAGATTGTTGGCAACAATCATTTGTGAGAAGGGCCAGCTTGATAAACAGAAAGAAAGAAAAGAGTGAAGCAAAGAAAACCATGATAGCATTAACAAGCTCTTTTAAATAAGACTTCTCTCTTTTTCTGTTTCTCTCTAAACATGGAATTAACATGTTCTTTAAATAAAATATCTCTCTCTCTCTCTCTCTCTCTCTCTCTCTCTTCTTCGCTGTTATAGTGTTAGATACGTCTATTATTTTTTCCGAAAGAGAGAGAGAGAGATTAAACAAAAATGTGTTTATGATTTTTAACAGCATCAACGAGTTGAAAAACAATTAAATGTAACTAAAAAAGTAATAACAGCTAATCTGAATTCCTTTATTAACTAAAACAAATATTGATACAAACACACTCGTGTGCGTATGCACAAACACACGCACAGGTGCAAAAATTGCTACGCAGTAAGAGAGACGGTTGGGGAGGAGGTAGAGATGGTGACTGCGATAACATAACGTAACTCGTCACTGAAAGTGATGAAAATAAGAAATCAAAAGAAAAAAATGTAAAAAATATGAAATATAAAAAAAAAAAAAAAAAATAAATAAGCTAAGTTAGATTAAAATTTCCGTAGTGTAAGTTACGGTATGTTATCGCAGTCACCATCTCTACCTCCTCGCCGATCGTGTCTCCTCGTGCGTGTGTGTGTGTGTGTTTGCGCATACGCACACGAGTGTGTTTGTATCAATATTTGATTTAGTTAATAAAGGAATTCAGATTCACTGATATTGTTTTTTTTTAGTTACATTTAACTGTCTTTCAACTCGTTAACACTGTTAGAAATCATATGTACACAACACATTTTTGTTTAATCTCTCTCTCTCTCTCTCTCTCTCTCTCTCTCTCTCTCTCTCTCTCTCTCTCTCAGAAAAAATTAATAGACGTCTCTAACACTAACAGTGAAGAAGAACAAGAGAGAGAGAGAGAGAGAGAGAGAGAGAGAGAGAGAGAGAGAGAGAGAGAGAGAGAGAGAGAGAGAGTATTTATTTAAAGAAAATGTTAACACCATGTCTACCTTCTCGCCGATCGTCCGTCTCCTGGCGTAGCAAATCCTACATCTGCGTTGGCCTGTCTCTAAGCTAAAGTGGCAATAAAACACTTTTTTTATTTATTATTTCTTTATAATTATCTTTTTTAGATGCTTCTTTCATATTATGCAGTTATATTATTGTTATGTGTAATTATGTGTAGCCATTTATTAAGGATTTATTATGGGTTTTTAGGCTGAGGAACGAATTAAACGAATTACCATGTATTCTTATGGGAAAATTCGTTTCTACATCCGAACATTTTCTACATCCGATGTTGGTTGTGGAACGAATTAAATTCGTATGTAGAGGTACCACTGTACTGTATAATATGTATACAGTACAATTTAAGATTAACTATATGTACTGCATATATTCCATACGCCGTACGCAGTAATCCTAAAACAGCGCAATTCCTGAAGGTTGTCTCTTGCCCAGTAATCCGACATCTACAGTGACCCAGCAATAATAGTTATCACATCTACTTCAATGGGTTAGAAAATTAAAAGATAATGATAAAAAAGTATCTCTAGTTACATCAAAATAATTGCATTAACACACATAGCCACAATAATAGGGATTTCGAAGGGTTCGATACGAAGCCTGGCCCAAAACCCATGGTATTGGAAGAGATTGTGTCCCTTGGAAAGTCTATGGAGCTGGTGGTAGATTAGACGGATGTGAACAACGTTGTCGAAGAGCATCAAGAAGCGCTCACGACTGAGGAGTAGATCGAGCTCCATACGATGCAACATTCGGAGGTGTAGCAAGAGCTCAGTAGCAAGGAGATGGAACCGGAGGAACTTCTTTCTTTGAGGGATATTAAGGAAGTGTTGGCTAGGTGACAGGATGTTTCTGATTTTGTTGAAAAGACACCCTGATAAATTTACAGGTGGTGCTTCAGCTCTTTTTAACGAAAATTGCCTGACTCATTTCTGAGATATTTTGAAAGGGAGACATAAACAAAGCTCCTTGGATAGGTATCTTTTGAAAAGGCCTGCAGCGAGTGAAAGTGAAACGAGGCAAAAAGAGCTAAGACAAGGGGGGAAAAAACAAAAATTCTGTAAGCAAAGTTCAATATAAATTAATTTTATCAAGTTTAAGTGTTACGCTACGTAGTGTAAATATCAGCATAAATACCGTACATATGCCATCCAATACTCTCTTTCCCTTCCTCCATCTCTCTCTTCTCCGCACACACCGCCGTCAGCCGCTATCGTCAGTCTCAAAAGTAAGAACTCCATAATAAAAACACACTTTATTGCACATCACAGTCCAGCAATCATCTACAGTACTGTACATACCGTATACCTTTTTGCAAGTGAATGTAAATTATTATGGAATTAAAAGCATGCTTTTCCATTGTCATATAATTGATTTGAGTGTTTTAAGGGGGGGAAATGGATTACACTTTTTTTATTATTTTATATGGATACGAGCAATTTGACATACGAGCTCGGTCCTGGAATGCAATATGCTTGTATGTCCAGGTACTATATTGCTTTACAGTATAGCTTTTCTATACAATTTACAGGTCATATTAAAGCATTATTTTTGTTTAGTACAGGATAAATAAAAGCTTCATTTTTTGTTTTCCCTGTGGTTTTTCAAGGTTTTCAAACATGGACTAGATTCGTTTATCGGCAATGACTAGCCTAGCTTTAGGTAACAAATCGACAATATTTTCACAGTCACATATCTTAAACAGTATTGATTTTCTTTACAAAGATTTATTTTTGTGTAGTACAGGTTATATAAAAGCCTCTCTCTACCTACCTCTCTGAATTTTCATACCTACTTCTCGCTACCTCTCTAACCTTCTGTCTAACAAATAAAAGCTTAGTTTATGAATGAAATTAGCAAGAAAATATCGTTAGTTGTGGCGAGCAATTCCTTGCTGCAGGTGGTACAAAAAATTTAAACAAAAACATGGCATTCAATTACACCAGGTAATCTCTCTCTCAGGTCCTATACAATACTTACATAAAGCAAGAGAAAGAAAAATCTTTGTTTCCTTAAAAAGTGTCAATTAAAAACGACACAAAAAAATTATACCGTTTATAAATCCATAGCTTAAAACAAATCCATAGCTTAAAACACACTATCTGATTTCATCAGCTGACCACTATTTTTAGGAAACAACATTACTGCATCCTAGAAAATTTGTATTATTTGAATAGTGAAGTGTGCTTTAATAAAACATTAATGTACTATTGCATTAAATTTCGAGAATATCTTGACAATCAAGTATTACTGACTTCTTTTTGCTTTATTTTTAGTTGTGATCAGATCAGCTGATGACTAGCTGCTGCTCTCAAGAATATGCACACATACAAATAAAGAATATTGTTTACATTATTTCTTAACTTATTCAAAATATCTATATAGTTAATATTACATAAACAACAATGTGATATAAGCTATCATATGTTTCATATAGTACATTTATAGCTTTCATTATTAGTTATCACTAGGATCTTTCTCTATCACCTACCTACCTAAGCTACCTCTTGCTCTGTCGTTTCTTACCTCTAGCTCTATCTATCTGCTTCTCTGTAACACGATTTTTCTTTTCTTTACAAAGTCTAAATTAAATGCTATACATAGAATAAATATAAACTTTATTTATCATATCTTTGATAGTAAGCTGGGCTTAAAATACATTTGATTTCGTCAGCTGCACTCTAATTTTAGCTCATATAAAGTATATATACTGAAAGAAGTTTAAAATAATTCTGGTTTCCCAATGTTAACCGAACTTCATTTAATAATATTTGTACTTTTTAGTTATCAATTCAAGATATACTTTAACAACAGCTATTACCAAATGTTTTGGTTTTGCCATCTCCTTTAAACATTCCTTGTCCTTTAGTTTCGTAGAAATCATAGAAAGCTTAAGGCTCATACCACTTGCAACTGAATGATTTTTCATTCTGCCTTCATGTGTTTTATTACTTTAAATTTAGTTTCACTGGTAATTGATTATCGTTGCTTCTTAGCAGATCTTGAACGAGTTACACTCTTCCTTTTCTCTGACAATTTGAGAAATACGGGAATATGTACGTACATGAGAGTAAAAATACACAATCGCATACTATAAAACGAGATGTAGGAAAGAACAAGTGATGCTGGAGGAGCTACTGAGTAACGAGATGATAGATTCGCTGCCAGTTGCCTTTGCCCAAAGTATCGAAAACAACTTGCGTACATTTACGCAAGATAAACAAAAGGTCGTTCTATGAGGAGTACCTGTATTGATATTGGATCTGGCTCTGGGAGTACAGCGGCCTTAGCTAAATGATCCGCTACAAGTACTGGTTTAAGAGCATACTGTATATCATCAACACTGGGTGATAAATCATTAACAACATTTTGATGGCTATCGTCATCCGTGGTTGGAGCCTTAGTGGGTTCCTGACATGAAAGACCTGGTTGTGGGATAACATTCGTCGCAGAAATGAACTTTCGTTTCTAGCCACAGCTGGCAGAAGACAAAGAAGAACAATCTCGCTGGGATCATTTCTTGTGACAAGAACGTTATCTCCCCACTGGGAGGACAACCACTCCCTACAGTACTCACATGATTCCACTTAATCTCTCTTACCATGGCAAGAGGGACAAACAGGGTGCAGATCAACTTCAACCATACTTATGACAATACTGCAGGGACGTCCATCATGACCAAGGCATGAATACACAGTATTTGAGTTGCTTGTCACAACGCAGTCACTCGCAAATAATGATAGAAATGCATGTGTAAGTGTATATTAGACACAAAAGGCACAGGCACTAAGCACTGTAAGAGTATTCAAGGGCGAATGCGTATGTTTGATCGAAGAGTGATAATGAGGTATGTCCTCTTAACTTCAAGAACAGGAGTGTAGTGGATAGTGTCATGTGCAGGCGTCTTACGCCACATGTGCAGTGATTGACAACAAGAATGATGAAATTAAACCCTTTTTCTTTTAATCTTTGGTCGTAGTAAAAAAAATGAGACTAGGAGTAATCCATATAAACGACTCGGAAGTTTGTGGTCGCGTCGGAATAATTTGGAGCTAAATTAGACGTTAATCAAACCTTTGTTTCAATAGAGAATAACACAAAGAAGTTAAATACTTATTAGTAATTGAACCTTGTAATGCTGCAAACAGTATCAACATTAAATAAACAATAATTCTTTTTTACTAATAAAGTATAGTAATGTACACCAAACGAACATTACAGATTTTAGAGCTTACCGTGTAACATCTCTACCGGCAATATCTACCCTCATAATGGAATGTGGCATAGCAAAACCTTCGTAAATGGGGACAGCATGCGTTACTCCATCTCCAGAATCTAGAACCACACCAGTTGTTCTACCAGTTGCATACCTATAAGAAAATGCTTTCAAAGTAATATTTTCCTATTTATAAAATGTACAGAACATATACATTGCTCTCAAAAGTTACAACTTAATACTTCATCCAGAATATAATCAAATATTTCTTACCTTTAGTTTTAATTACTTCTTTTTACGTACTGTAGTTACTTGATTTAATACTGGATAACTTATAACAGCAGAGTAACAGTATGCATAGAGGGCTGAGTTGAATTAATACGGACACCAAACATTTCTTATGAATAATGTACAGTACTTACAAACTTAAAACAGCTTGCATGGAGACAAAAAGGGCAGGAACGTTGAATGTCTCGAAAAATATTTCTGCAGCTTTCTCTCTATTTTTTCGAGGATTGAGAGGGGCTTCCGTTAACAATACAGGGTGCTGCAAAGAATTAAATACATCATAGATTGAAATCTCAGTCAAGCTACTATAGGTATTACATACAATACTTACAGTTGTTTTCTATGATCACTATCCTTGAGCTGATTTTAGTTTTAAATTGCAACAGTATTTGTGTATACATCACTGATGACTTTAATTACCCAATAAGGACTTTATAGAAAATTCTTTACTGTTTGCCTCTTCTCTTTCTATTGGATTTATAGTACACCTATACATAATGATAATCTTTTTTTCCATGAAATCAAATTCAGCTTATAGAAATAATATAAAAGCACACTTACACACTATGAATATATACAAATCTGAAAAAAAGCCGTTTAAAATACACTAGCAGAGGGAATAAATTATGTTACACAGTACATAACTACATTATATGTCAATGCTTTATAAATGTACGGCAAGTTAGTTTCAATTATCGTTAACATAACCTCATCAACATGATCAATATGAACAATGAAATAAAGTTTACAACCTTCAAAGGGCTGGTCCAAGTGTGTGTTCTTGATAAATGGAAAAAAAAAAATCTTCATGAATTAAAAGATCCTTAAAAAATTTAACCATCTGGGCAAGAAGACACACATTACAGGAAACAAAATGGTAAAACCAACAATCAATAGAATGAGGCTAGCTTGTGGATAGTGAATTTACATAAAGGACTGATATGGCTGCATTAACCTTTCAAATACTAACTACATATTTTTTTAAGTAATTTGTATTTTTCTTAGTTATACACACCCGAGACATTTATTTGGGTTTACTCCTACAGTTGGAAAAGTGTATGGTAGAGTAATGATTAATAGGATCAAGGATAAAACAGAGAATGCAATCTTAGAAATACAGGGTGGTTTTAGAAGAGGTAGGGGTTATATGAATAAGATTTTTACAGTAAGGCAGATATGCAAGAAATATTTAGAAAAAGGTAAGGAGGTGTATGTTGCGTTTATGGATCTGGAGAAAGTGTATGATAGAGTTGATAGGGAAGCAATGTGGAATGTGATGAGGTTATATGGAGTTGGTGGAAAGTTGTTGCAAGCAGTGAAAAGTTTCTACAAAGGTAGTAAAGCATGTGTTAGGATAGGAAATGAAGTGAGTGATTGGTTTCCGGTGAGAGTGGGGCCGAGACAGGGATGTGTGATGTCACCGTGGTTGTTTAACTTGTATGTTGATGGAGTGGTGAGAGAGGTGAATGCTCGAGTGCTTGGACGAGGATTAAAACTGGTGGACGAGGATTAAAACTGGTAGACGAGAATGACCATGAATGGGAAGTAAATCAGTTGTTGTTTGCGGATGATACAGTACTGGTTGCAGACACAGAAGAGAAGCTTGGCCGATTAGTGACAGAATTTGGAAGTGTGTGTGAGAGAAGGAAGTTGAGAGTTAATGTGGGTAAGAGTAAGGTTATGAGATGTACGAGAAGGGAAGGTGGTGCAAGGTTGAAAGTTATATTGAATGGAGAGTTACTTGGGGAAGTAGATCAGTTTAAGTACTTGTGGTCTGTTGTTGCATCAAATGGTGGAGTGGAAGCAGATGTACGTCAGAGAGTGAATGAAGGTTGCAAAGTGTTGGGGGCAGTTAAGGGAGTAGTAAAAAATAGAGGGTTGGGCAGGAATGTAAAAAGAGTTCTATATGAGAAAGTGATTGTACCAACTGTGATGTATGGATCGGAGTTCGGGGAATGAAAGTGACGGAGAGACAGAAATTGAATGTGTTTGAGATGAAGTGTCTAAGGAGTATGGCTGGTGTATCTCGAGTAGATAGGGTTAGGAACGAAGTGGTGAGAATGAGAACGGGTGTAGGAAATGAGTTAGCAGCTAGAGTGGATATGAATGTGTTGAGGTGGTTTGGCCATGTTGAGAGAATGGAAAATGGCTGTCCGCTAAAGAAGGTGATGAATGCAAGAGTTGATGGGAGAAATACAAGAGGAAGGCCAAGGTTTGGGTGGATGGATAGAGTGAAGAAAGCTCTGGGTGATAGGAGGATAGATGTGAGAGAGGCAAGAGAGCGTGTTAGAAATAGAAATGAATGGCGAGCGATTATGACGCAGTTCCGGTAGGCCCTGCTGCTGCCTCCGATGCCTTAGATGACCGCGGAGATAGCAGCAGTAGGGGATTCAGCATTATGAAGCTTCATCTGTGGTGGAAATGTGGGAGGGTGGGCTGTGGCACCCTAGCAGTACCAGCTGAACTCGGTTGAGTCCCTTTTTAGGCTGGAGGAACGTAGAGTAGAGGTCCCCTTTTTTGTTTTCTTTCTTTTGTTGATGTCGGCTACCCCCCAAAATTGCGGGAAGTGTCTTGGTATATGTATGTATGTATGTACTCCTACATTGTTTTGCTGTGACCAGAAAAGAAAAGTGCCTAACTGGCAACAGTGTATGGTTACCAGCTATATCTCCACATTGGATGAAAGCAAGCCAGCCTTTCTTCGCATAGTCAAGGCTTGAGAGGTGGATGCCGCAGGACATTTGGATAATGACTCGGGTTTGTATAGTTAGGAAAAATACAATTACAGAAGTTTCAAAAACTTGTAGTTATTTTCTATGCGGATACAAAATTCTGAGTCATTTATATAGGGAGTCTTCCTCAGGTGGGAGGGAGTCTTCCTCAGGTGGGAGGTAGTCTTCATTATTAGACAGGTGTCTATCTAGCCCTTATTAGTGATAAACAAAAATATATACTGTATGACAATCAAGCTCGGCTCATAAAGAGGGAAGCTCGAGATGTCTGCCACAATTTACAAGTCTAATGACCTTGTGACAAAAGGTTAATTGTCCTGCAAGAGTTTGGCTTAGATAAGCTGTTGTGCGGCAGCAATGGGGCTCAGAGAGATAGTATCCAGCAATCTATGGGTATAGCCCTTTTAAAAATTGTGCTGTGAAGGTAGCCTCTCTCTTCCAAAAGGACTTGAACCAATGGGAGATTCTTGCAAAATGCCAAGGTTGCAACAAGACCATAGGTATCATGAGCTCTAAGGTGGGACCTGGTGGTGTGCTTTCCCTGAGGATTTAAAGGCTCTGAGGGTAACTTCATGTAACCAGAAAGAGATAGTGTTCTTTGAATTCTTTTTGATGTGACCTGATCAAGAAAAGGTTGGATAATTTAGGTAAAATAGGAGCAGTTCTCTTAGGATATTTTTGGACCACTCCTAAAGGACTGAGTAGCACATTATCGGGAGCATCAGTTACCACTTTAATAGTCGATATGGTAAGAGTCAAATCTGCTGACATTAATGGCTGGGTTCCGGATCTTAGCCACGAACTCTGGAATGTAGGAAAAAGATAGTGATACTAGGTAAGACACACCATGCAGTTTGCCAACTCTTTTTGCTGAGGTCATATTCAAGGGCTCGTAAGGAGCCATCTAGAGAGACCGCAAGACCTTTAACACCCTCTAAGTCGGGGGTTTAAGTTTCGAGGTGAGCAGGTCTGTCCAAAAATTCTAATAAGCGTTAAAAGTTCTCATGAAGAAGAGAGGTTGATTATTATTATTATTATTATTACTATCCAAGCTACAACCCTAGTTGGAAAAGCAAGATGCTATAAGCCCAGGGGCTCCAACAGGGAAAAATAGCCCAGTGAGGAAAGGAAATAAGGAAATAAATAAATGAAGAGAACAAATTAACAATAAATCATTCTAAAATAAGAAACAACGTCAAAACAGACATGTCATATAATAAACTATCAACAACATCAAAAACAAATATGTCATAAATAAACTATAAAAAGACTATGTCCACCAGGTCAACAAAAAAGCATTTGCTCCAACTTTGAACTTTTGAAGTTCTACTGATTCAACCACCCGATTAGGAAGATCATTCCACAACTTGGTCACAGCTGGAATAAAACTTCTAGAGTACTGCGTAGTATTGAGCCTCGTGATGGAGAAGGCCTGGCTATTAGAATTAACTGCCTGCCTAGTATTACGAACAGGATAGAATTGTCCAGGGAGATCTGAATGTAAAGGATGGTCAGAGTTGTGAAAAATCTTATGCAACATGCATAATGAACTAATTGAACGACGGTGCCAGAGATTAATATCTAGATCAGGAATAAGAAATTTAATAGACCGTAAGTTTCTGTCCAACAAATTAAGATGAGAATCAGCGGCTGAACACCAGACAGGAGAACAATACTCAAAACAAGGTAGAATGAAAGAATTAAAACACTTCTTCAGAATAGATTGATCACCGAAAATCTTGAAAGACTTTCTCAATAAGCCTATTTTTTGTGAAATTGAAGAAGACACAGACCTTATATGTTTCTCAAAAGTAAATTACTGTCGAGAATCACACCTAAAATTTTGAAAGAGTCATACATATTTAAAGAAACATTATCAATACTGAGATCCGGATGTTGAGGAACCACCGTCCTTGACCTACTTACAATCATACTTTGAGTTTTGTTAGGATTCAACTTCATACCCCATAATTTGCACCATGCACTAATTCTAGCTAAATCTCTATTAAGGGATTCACCAACCCTAGATCTACATTCAGGGGATGGAATTGATGCAAAGAGAGTAGCATCATCTGCATATGCAACAAGCTTGTTTTCTAGGCCAAACCACATGTCATGTGTATATAGTATAAAAAGTAAAGGGCCAAGAACACTACCCTGTGGAACACCGGATATCACATACCTATAATCACTATGGTGCCCATCAACAACAACTTTTTGAGATCTATTACTTAAAAAATCAATAATAATGCTAAGAAACGACCCACCCACTCCCAACTGTTTCAGTTTGAAAACAAGGGCCTCATGATTAACACGGTCAAAGGCAGCACTAAAATCAAGGCCAATCATACGAACTTCCCGACCACAATCAAGGGATTTCTGTACAGCATTGGAGATTGTAAGAAGGGCATCACATGCTCCAAGGCCTTTACGAAAACCAAATTGCAAACTAGGGAGTAGATGATTACCTTCAGCAAACCTATTAAGACGTTTTGCCAGAAGACGTTCAAAAACTTTAGATAATACAGTGAACCCTCGCTACTTCGCGGTTCGACCATCGCGGATTCACCACTTCGCGGATTTTTTTTCATAACCGATGTATATACATATATCGCGGATTTTCCGGAAATATAAAAAATACCGCGAAGTGACCGATGGTGCGAGATTGGAGAAAGTAAGGAAAATTGAATCGTGATTGATTTTTAATATAAATGAAACTTTGAGGAGCAACAAAGATATCATTTGTTAGAGAGATAGAGAGAGGTAAGGAATGGGAGGTAGTGAAAAGTAGCCCACAGAGAGAGAGAGAGAGAGAGAGAGAGAGAGAGAGAGGGGGGGTTTAAATGTAATAAACAAAAAAAATTGATAGGTTATAACACATTGGTGCTTATGTAATATCAACTGTATACTGTAGACGGTTTGAATAAGTTAAGAAATGGTATAAATGATACTTTGTTAGTGTATTCGTACACACTCAACAGCGGCAGCTAGATGACAGCTGATCTAATCACAGCCAAAAGTAAAAAAAAAAAAGAAGTCAACAATACTCGATTTTTAAAACAAACCCGAAATTTAAAAATAAGAGTACACGCTTTCTTAATGTGCAATTAACTATTTAAAGAGTGGCAATTTTCTAGAATAAAATGATATTTCCCAAAAAATAGTGGTTTGCTGATGAAATCGGATGCCGTATTTTTAACTATGATTGAAATGGATGTAGACTCGGCCTAATTATTTCGTTTCGTATTTAATTGACACTAAGAAAACTAATTTTAGCTTCTTCATCTAAATGTAAGTATTGTATAACACGGAGAGAGAGAGAGAGAGAGAGAGAGAGAGAGAGAATCAGCTGTTGTACTCAAATGGCGTGTTTTTGTTTCGTGAGAATTTCATCGCCACGACTTTAACAACAACATACTGTACTGAACTTTACAGTATTATACAGACTACTTTAATATGATAAAGTAAAATATTTGTAATCTATTTTAAATGAAATGGGGCTATTTTTTGTTTTGTTTAAAATTTACATTTACGTATGTAAAACTCTCTCTCTCTCTCTCTCTCTCTTTCTCTCTCTCTCTCTCTCTCTCTCTCTCTCTCTCTCTCGTAGATTGTTTTCCTGCTTTGCTACGTATGTATGATTTTATATAGATACGGTAAATAATATTTGTAATAACATATTTTATTAAAGGTTTTACTGTAATATCATTATTTATCACTTTCATCATGCGCGTTAAATTCCTTAGTTTGTTTACTGAGCGTACTTTATGACGCCGTCGTTTCAGGTGGCGTCATAAAGAAAAACATTTCATTTGGAAGTCCTAAGAAAAATTAAGTAAAACATTAGTAATAACCAAATCAACATACTGTACTGAATAATCAATATAATCGATGCAGAAACTAACCTATACACAGATGTGTAAATGCGTTTGTTTCTTCATTATAATCAGAGATAAACGTAAACAAAACATTGGTTGCCATTTTTTATCGTGCTTTTAGGCGTGTTTAGGAAAAGCATGATATAAAGTCGCCCTTAATATTTGTGCCTGTTTTAGTTTAGGGTACGTTAGTCCATGCATTAAGTGTTCTGTACATTAAAGGGTAGTTGGTTAACAGTACTACGTACAAGGGAAAGTTTTAAAAGTCTGAATATACATGTTAAATAAATAGGTAAATATGCTGTCACTACTTCGCGGATTTTCACCTATCGCGGCCGGGTCTGGAACCTATCTACCGCGATAAACGAGGGTTCACTGTATGGGAGTTATGGAAATTGGTCGGTAATCAGTGGGACTTGAGCTACCACATACACATTTACATAGAGGAGTAACATTACCAATTCTCCAACTAGTGCTAAAAGCTCCTCTTCTTGCTAACTTGCGCAAAATAACAGATAACTTTGGAGCTAAGAAATCTGCTGTCTTTATAAAAAACAAAGGAAAAATACCATTTGGGTCTACACCTCCATAAGCATCAAGGTCCATCAACAGAGCTTTAATCTCACGAGATCGAAAAGCTAAACTAGTTAGTTTAGCCTCAGGAAAACAGGATTGAGGAAGTTCAAGTTTTTCATTACTCTGTTTACTGTCAAAAACATCAGCCAAAAGGGTTGCCTTTTCCTTTGGACAGTGAGTGACAGAGCCATCTGGTTTAAGTAAAGGAGGAACTGTTGCATCTACACCAAAGAGTGCAGATTTAAGGGTAGACCACCATTTATGTTCCTGAGTTGTACCAGAAAGCGTTTCTTTTATGGTTAAATTGTACTCCTTTTCAGTTGAGGCATAAACTCTATGAGCAAAAGCTCGAAGCTGAGTATAGTTGTTCCAGGTCAAATCTGATCTGTTACCCTTCCAAAGTTGATAGGCCTCCTGCTTCTCCAAAAAAGCACGTCTACAATCATCATTGAACCACGGTTTGTCCTTCACTCGGTACCTTAGCACACGAGAAGGGATACGCCTATCAATTATGTTGACTAGATTCTCATTCAAAGGGACAACAGGATCTACACTACTATATAATTGTGACCAATTCAAGCACAAAAGATCATGTAAAATCCCATTCCAGTCTGCTTGGGATTTCATATAAATTTTACAAGAATATGATATATCAGGGACAGGCTGCTCAGTCTTCACTAATAATGAAATCAAGGCATGATCAGATGTCCCGACTGGAGAACCAACCTTACCAGTTATAACGCCAGGGGAGTCAGTGTATACGAGGTCCAAGCAATTACCAGACCTGTGAGTAGCTTCATTTATGATTTGCTCACAGCCTGATTCAGAGGCAAAGTCTAAAGCTCTTAAGCCATGGCGATCGGTAGGAGAGATAGAACTTAACCACTCCCTATGGTGAGCATTAAAATCACCAACAAAGACAAAAGAAGCCTTTCTATCATCTTCTTGTATCTTAGCCATAATGGTAAGAAGACAATCAAAGATAGAATCATCCCTGTCTGGATTCCGGTAGATCGAACATAAATAAAAGTTGTTATGCCTGCCACAAACTTTTATTACCGGAATCTCATGACATCCACATTGATAGCAGGACTTATGAGAAGCAGGGTACTCGGTCCTAATATACACCGCCATTCCCCTGGCCCTAGGGATGGCATCACGTTTCAACATTATTGGCTTCTTAAAACCAGTTATAAGGAGCTCAGATGAGTGCCTCATATTAGAAACCAAAGTTTCTGAGCACAAAAGAATATCATACTGTCTGGACGCAACTGTAAGGTCTTGGATATTTGCATGAAGACCACGAATATTGCAATACAGAAGACGACATTGACGAAATCTAGGACGTACTGGTCCCGGATTTCGCTCAATATCTCCAGACAGCATAAGAATTAATAGAAATAAAAAAGAGACATCATACTTAAAAACTAGATTAACAAGAATTATAACATAAACAATACGTACAGAATTATAAACAAAGTGATTGATGATACCCATAGACTATAGTAAAAAGTCGGAAAAACTGGTCAACATGGAGGAGCCGATACACCATGCAAGGCTAAATACCCTCCAGGATAGCCACTTCAACTGAAGGGAGGACAGTAAGGATGGTTTTGAGAAGAAAAAGAATCAGAAAAAAAAAAAAAGACAACCTCTTGATAAACCACCAGGCATCCATGGCCCTTCTATTAAGCCTGCCCAACACACCATTTCAAAAAAACAAGAGGAAGAAAAAAAAATAAGATAGAGTAGTGTGCCTGAGTGTACCCTCAAGCAAGAGAACTCCAACCCAAGACAGTGGAAGACCATGGTACAGAGGCTATGGCACTACCCAAGACTAGAGAACAGTGGTTTAATATTGGAGTGTCCTCCTAGAAGAGCTGCTTACCACAGCTAAAGAGTCTCTTCTACCCTTACCAAGAGGAAAGTACACTGAACAAATTGCAGTACAGTAATTGACCCCTTGGGTGAAGAAGTGTTAAGTATCTCATTGTTGTCAGGTGTATGAGGAAAGACGAAAATATGTAAAGAATAGGCCAAACTATTCTGTGTAAGTGTAGGCAAAGAAAAAATAAGCCGTGACCAGAGAGAGGGATCCAATGCATTACTGTCTGGCCAGTCAAAGGATCCAATACCTCTCTAGTGGTAGTATTTCAACGGGCGGCTGGTGCCCTGGCCAACCTACTACCCTGATTCCCTTCAGTTTAGAGACTTGGCTCAAGGCTGAATCTTATAGTCTTTTTAACTGCTGTGAATGAGAGAAACTTCTCTTTCTGCAGGAACCGAAATAGTGGCCTTGAGAGCAGCAATATTCTTCCACAACACCAATCATTGAAAGTTGACCACTTCACCTTGTAGACCGCTGCAGAAGACTTCTGGAGGTATCCTCAAAGCTGCTTTGCAATCAGTCTCGAGAAGAACTCTTTCGAAGGAGGTGCTGGATAAGGTCTGGATACCATTCTGCTTGAGGCCACCTTAGGGTGACTAGCATTATTCTTACATATATGGACTGTCTTACTTTGTTCAGGATCTGACACATCAGGCAGAAAGGGGAAAAGGCGTAGAAGTCCGTCCCATCCCATTGGTGTTGGAATGTGTCCTCCATCACTGTAGCTGGGTCTGGGACTGAAGAGTAATAAACTCGGAATTTGTCATTTAGGTGAGTGGCAAACATGTCCAGGGTTGGGGAACCCCACAATGCCAAAAGACTTTTTGCAAAGCAAAGACAATTCTCAACAAACCGTCATCCCCAGTCAGCTCAAGGCTGTCTGCTATCACGGTCCTCTATCCTGGAATAAAGTAGGCTGAAAGTAAGACTGCATTTATCTGGTCCCAATGGTGTGTTCCCACTGTGCTAGTATAGCAGATGGAATACTGAGCCCATTTGATAGTTATGTAGGTCACTACTGTAGAGCTGTCACTCAACACCACAGTTCCTCTTAAGTGTGTCTGAAAAGTGGAGTAACACTAGATACGTCACTTTCATCTCTCATGTAAAGTAGATGATATGGATGGTCTTGCCTTCCTGTGACCATATACCAGAAATCTGCTCTCTCCAAAGTTGGACTCCCCCATCCTTGGCGAGAGGCATCTGTAAAAGTAGAAATGTCTGAAGGATGAACCTGTAGTGGAGAACTGGCTAACAAGTTCTCCACCTTCATTCAACACAAGAGATCTGTTCTCACTTCTTGGGGCACTTCTACTAAGGGTGCAGGAGGGTCTGATGTCTTGGATCACTGGCTCTTTAAAGCCCACTGCAGCAAGCAAAGGTGCATCCTTCCAGAGGGAACTAGTTTCTCTCTGGGAGGAGAGACGTCTCAGGAGTCTCTGCCAAGAATGAGCTGGAAGACTTATTTTGAGAGAGGGACTGCCACTTATCTGGCTTTCGCTTGGACCGAATCAATGTCCATGCCTAGGTATTGAAGGCGCTGCAATGGGATGAGGCTGGACTTCAAGGTTCATCTGAATTCCCAGCCCCCTGCAGAAGTTGAGGACATCTCATTGAAGCAGCAGCTCAGATCTAAGATTCCGCCAAGAGAAACCAATTGTTCAGGTACTTCAGAACCCCAATACCCATAGCATGAACCTAAGCCGATACCAGGGCAAAGACTTGAGTGAAGACTTCAGGAGTTGTAGACAGGCTGAAGTACAACACATTTAAATGGTAGATCTTGTCTCTGAAAGAGAATCTGAGATACTTTCTGCATCTATCATGTTAAAAAGAAGTCGTTCTTTCTGATGGCCTAAAGAACGGTGCCTGGGGTCTATATCTTAAACCTTGTTTGGAGCACAAAGTTGTTTAAGTGGGAGAAGTCTATGAAAGGTCTCCAGGCCCCCAAAAGCTTCTTTACCAAGAACAGGTTGCTGAAGAAGCCTGGGGATCTGTCTGAGATAACAGGCCCTTTGGTAAGCATCTGAAATGCTTCCACATTTAAAAGATCTTTTCGAGATCCTTTTGAATAGTAAGATGGGGTTGTTGGCGTTCGTGTCGGGAGGGTGACAGTCTGTGAATGGAACACGATACCCTGAACGGCAAACCTCTACTGTCCAGGGGTCAGCCCCGAAGAACTGTCACCTGTCCCAAAGACTTTGCAGACATCTCCCTACTGGTGGTAAGTTGGGGGGATCTGCAGTCCCTGGTGAGAGCCACAACGACCTCTGCCCTTTCATCTGGAGAAGTGACCTCACCGGCAAAAGTCAAGGGTCTGATCATCTTGTTTTCTCATAGGTTGGTTGTTGTCTGCAGGTGGCAAGAGCCGACGCTGCTGTACCTGCTTAAAAGGGGAAGGCTTTTGAGGTTGATGATTAGCATCCTGGCTGCTGCTGCTGTTCCCATAAAAGATGACTGGCTAGCCTTCTCTGTCTTCTCTACGGCTGCAGCTACTCCTGTGGGAGGAAAGAGTGTGGGATGATCGATCACGTTCAAGTTGCACTAATAGAGCGCGCTTCTGGGAGACAATTGTTTAGAGCATTTAGCAAAAACCAGATCTCAGTGTTTCAAGATACTGTACCAGTTCCTCTACAGGAAAACTGTCTCATGCAAAAGGAACTAACACCTTGGCCCCAGATCTGGACAAATCATCAATCTTCCTCGAATTCTGAGTCTTTCCTATTTTCTGTGATAGCATCAAAAACACTGCCCCTGACCAGTGCTCCAGCCGGGAGCAGGCCTGAATAGCTGACATGGCAACTACCTCCATGTTTTGCATCTCAGATGCCAAAAAGGTGGAGAGAATATTAGCTAGCTTGTTGCTAAGTAGACCTGGAATAAGGTCTACAACATCAGGTTGATGGTTAGAGTGCAACGGTGCACCTCTTGAGTTGACAAAATTTTTTTTGACAGGATACCACAAGAGGTGGTAATTTCGAAGACCAGCTAAATCGCAAACAGGTCTCACTGCTGAAACCCGTTAGTTACATGAACTTATGAAAATGAGAGGTCTCCCAACTGGCGGCTGGAACCTAGAGAGGGATTACACCAGTGGTGCTGGTAGTAGCCTCAAGATTGGGATCTGGCGAATCATCAATGGATGATCATTGTTAACATAGAAGGCGTAGGCTTCTGCTCCAGTGACATGGCTAGGTTCCTGTTTAACGATATTTGTCAAGATTTTCACTCTTTCTGGTACATCCTTGTGCTCTCATCCATACTTAAAATGTTCAGACGACAAAACAAATTGATCGCTCCTCAAATACAATTCTGTCTATATAGGACTGAGACTGAATAGCAGGGGACTCTGTCCCAGCTTGATACCCGAGAGGAGTAAGTCCCCTCTGTCCCAACTTAATACCTGTGAAGATTAAGATTTACTGTACAGTATTAGGTGAATTCCACCTAGAATGCTTATTCATGGAAGCAGAATAATAGGGTGGAGAGTTGGATCTGTTTCTTGGGTGAAGGTCAATCTCTCGTATTCGTGGGTGGAGCCACCTGAGGAAGGAGGGGAAGGGTTCTGCTGCCTTTCTTCTCTTATATTTCTTTAAATTAGAAAAATCTGACTTTGCTACTCTCTCTGCAGCTTGAGGATTACGTGAATTGGGATTACAGTAATAGAATCCCTCCAACAACGCTGATTCTGTATCTGGAGTGATAGGTTGATCTACGGCCACTCGATACGGTGTTCAAGGTGGCGTTTTAGGCAAGGTTTTCCACTCTTTATCGGAGATTGTAACTGTAATTCTGGTAAATCTCCTTGATTAACAATTCTTGAAAGGAAAATGTGATCCCATTGACTGAGCATGCTCGTAGGAGGAAATGGCAATCTGTTAAAGTTGTCATAACCTGAAATACAAGACACTTGTACTATTTCATGCTCTGGTTGGACAAGGGACAAAACCAAAGGATCAGTATCACTAAACGTGATCTACGGTTCACTGTGCAACATAGGCAATACTACATCAATCACTTCAGTACTTTGAAGAGGATGACTTTACTTTTTGGACACAAGTTTCTGACAACTCCAAAAAATGGATCTGAATGGGAGATATCATGAACTACTAACGGTGGTTTTTTGCTTCTAGTCCCCCAGGAAGAGGAAGGAGCAGATGAGTAGGTTGGCCAAGGCACCAGCCGCCCGTTGAAATACTACCGCCAGAGAGTTATGGGGTCCTTTGACTGGCCAGACAGTACTACGTTGGATCCTTCTCTTTGGTTACGGTTCTTTCTCTTTGCCTACACATACGCCGAATAGTCTGGCCTATTCTTAACAGATTCTCCTCTGTCCTCACACACCTGACAACACTGAGGTTACTAAACAATTCTTCTTCGCTCAAGGGGTTAACTACTGCACTGTATTTGTTCTGTGGCTACTTTCCTCTTAGTAAGGGTAGAAGAGACTCTTTAGCTATGGTAAGCAGCTCTTCTAGGAGAAAGACACTCCAAAATCAAACCATTGTTCTCTAGTCTTGGGTAGTGCCATAGCCTCTGTACCATGGTCTTCCACTGTCTTGGGTTAGAGTTCTCTTGCTTGAGGGTACAATCAGGCACACTATTCTATTTAATTTCTCTTCCTCTTGTTTTGTTTAAGTTTTCATAGTTTATATAGGAAATATTTATTTTAATGTTACTCTTCTTAAAATATTTTATTTTTCCTTCTTTCCTTTCCTTACTGGGCTATTTTCCCTGTTGGGGCCCCTGGGCTTATAGCATTTTGCTTTTCCAGCTAGGGTTGTAGCTTAGCAAATAATAATAATAATAATAATAGTAAACAATCTCGTTTGACCTTTTTTTTTATGCCATCCATTATATCTTATCCACTAGAGAAAGTGGCAATTCCCTGCATAAATCAAAAGTAGAGGAGAGGTACAGGCAAGCAGAATGGGACGATTACCTCGACTCGCCTCATGGAGGTGCCACTCGGACGTCCAAGACTAGGACAGGTCCTTATACTACCTTTAACAACACTTGACCACTCTTACACAAAGCAAACAGAAAAAGCACAAAGCACAGCACAAGCACCAACAAAAAGCACAATGTGGAAACGGCCGTAAACATGTCTGCCTGCTACGACGACCAAGAGATGAGTGAACCTGTCTCGCTAACTTAGCCTCTCCTCTCCAGCGTGGGTGGGATAGTTGGTAACCATACAATGAAACTTTAATTCTGGTCGTTACGAAATGACATAAGAGTAAATGACGAATATTTGCATTCGTGTAGGAACAACATGATTTTCAGCTTTGTTAGACTTTGTATACAATTACCTATACTGTATTGTACAGTATTTTACAAGCCATTGCCCACATTAAAAATGGAGTTATTTTTCCAAATATAGCCTTACTCCACAAAAAGGAATATGTTACTTTGATATCAGTGTCTATAGTGGTTATACACGGTAATGTTGGCAGTGAGACAGTTTTATAAATATTGTTAATCAAGTATTTTGACTAAGTGGCCCTAATCAACTCCTCAAAATGGAATATGTTACTTTGATAACAGTGTCTATAGTGGTTATACACTAATGTTGGCAGTGAGAAAGTTTAACAAATATTGTTAATAGGGTGGGGAATTATGAAAATATCAAGTATTTCGACTAAGTGGCCTTAATCAATTGCCTAATAACAATAATAAAAACAAAAACGGCAATATACTGTACAATAATAATAGTACAATAGTTGCTGTTGTGGATGATACTGTATTGGTTGCAGACTCGGAGGAGAAGCTGTGTCAATTATTGACAGTTTCGGAGGGTGTGCGAGACGGGAATTGCGAGTAAATGTAGGCAAGAGTTAGGTTATGAGGTGAACAAGAAGTGACGGCATTGCTAGATTGAATGTCATGTTGAACAGAGAGTTACTTGAAGACATAGATCAGTTTAAGCACTTTAGTTCTGTTGATGATACTAATGGTAGAGTGGAAGCAGATGTACGTCAGAAAGTGAATGAAGGATATAAAGTGTTGGGGCAGGGAGTGGTAAAAAAATAGAGGGTTAGGAATGAATGAAAAGAAAGTTCTGTATGAAAAAGTGATTGTACGAACTGTGATGTATGGATTAAAGTTGTGAGGAATGAAAGTGACAGAGAGACATAAATGGAATGTATTCAAGATGATGTGTAGAAGGAGTATGGTTGGTGTATCCAAGTTGGATGGGGTTAGAAATGAAGTAGTAAGAGTGAGAACGGGTGGGCTATTTTTCCCTATTGGAGCCCTTGGGCTTATAGCATCTTTCTTTTCCAACTAGGGTTGTAGCTTGGCTAGTAATAATAATAATAATTATCAGCTAGAGTGGATATGTGTTGACGTGGTTTAGCCATGTAGAGAGGATGGAAAATGGTTTTCTGCTGAAGAAAGTGATAATTGCAAGAGCTGATGGGAAAAGTGCAAGAGGAAGGTCAAGGTTTGGGTGGATGGATGGGTTGAAGAAAGCCCTAGGTGACAGGAGGTTAGGTGTGCGAGAGGCAAAAGAGCGTCACAGGAATAGAAATGAATGGCGACTGATTATGATGCACTTCTGATAGGTATTGCTGCTACCTTGGGTCATCTTATGGTGACCAACTGAGGTAGCAGCAGTAAGGGAGTCAGCATATGAAGCTTCACTTGTGGATAAAGATGGGGGAGCCTAGCAGTATCAACCAAACTTGGCTGAATCCCTCGTCAGGCAAGGAGGAACAAAGAGGAAAAATCCCCCTTCTGTTTTTTCATGTTGGCTACCAACCAGAATTGGGGGAAGTGTAATGGTAGAGATAGATAGATAGTAGTAACAATAAATCCCTTAGAAAACTATTCAAGACCATAAAACCAAATATCTATACAGCAAAGAAACAGCCATAGGTTAGGATTTCTTGAACATTTGAGAAATTTAGCTCAACTACCTGATGGAATGTTTATGCATCAAGACCTTCTGCATACTACTATTTAATTGACAACTCATTTCAAGCAGAGAAGTCGTGCTAAAGTATACATATAGAATTTTAAAATTAAGAATTAAGAACTAAGTTTATTTAACTAATATTTCATTGAATTCTGATTACATATCAATAAAATTAACTAATAACTAAACCCATTACAGCTATAATTTACTAGCTACAATAAACTACAGGTGTCAAATTCTTTTTTCTACTTTATCATAACCCTTTCATTCAAATATCTACTTTACCTCTTCTGCAAATGTTTGAAGTTGGTCTTTACTATAAATATAATGCCATATGCGTTCCATGTCGTTCCAATCAGTTACTATACCATGCTCCATTGGGTATCTGAAAAATCAAAGGAGTTCAGTATCGAAAAAATAATCCAGAGAGCAGTAAGTGATTTCTTGTTTAAAAAAAAAATAATAATACAGTATACAGCCTTACATTGCATTGTAAACAAACCTGAGCCCTTTAATAGGTGAAGCAACTCTCACTTTGACCTTTAAGGGTATTGGCAGCCTATAAAATAGCCTTTTTGGGTTACACATACTTTTTCAAATTTTGTCATCTCTTTCATTAAAGAAGCTTAACCGACTAGTGACAGAATTTGGAAGGGTGTGTGAGAGAAGGAAGTTGAGAGTTAATGTGGGTAAGAGTAAGGTTATGAGATGTACAAGAAGGGAAGGTGGTGCAAGGTTGAATGTCATGTTGAATGGAGAGTTACTTGAGGAAGTGGATCAGTTTAAGTACTTGGGGTCTGTTGTTGCAGCAAATGGTGGAGTGGAAGCAGATGTACGTCAGAGAGTGAATGAAGGTTGCAAAGTGTTGGGGGCAGTTAAAGGAGTAGTAAAAAATAGAGGGTTGGGCATGAATGTAAAGAGAGTTCTATATGAGAAAGTGATTGTACCAACTGTGATGTATGGATTGGAGTTGTGGGGAATGAAAGTGACGGAGAGACAGAAATTGAATGTTTGAGATGAAGTGTCTAAGGAGTATGGCTGGTGTATCTCGAGTAGATAGGCTTAGGAACGAAGTGGTGAGGGTGAGAACGGGTGTAAGAAATGACTTAGCAGCTAGAGTAGATATGAATGTGTTGAGGTGGTTTGGCTATGTTGAGAGAATGGAAAATGGCTGTCTGCTAAAGAAGGTGATGAATGCAAGAGTTGATGGGAGAAGTACAAGAGGAAGGCCAAGGTTTGGGTGGATGGATAGAGTGAAGAAAGCTCTGGGTGATAGGAGGATAGATGTGAGAGAGGCAAGAGAGCGTGCTAGAAATAGGAATGAGTGGCGAGCGATTGTGACGCAGTTCCGATAGGCCCTGCTGCTTCCTCCGGTGCCTTAGATGACCGCGGGGGTAGCAGCAGTAGGGGATTCAGCTTTATGAAGCTTCATCTGTGGTGGATAACGGGGGAGGGTGGGCTGTGGCACCCTAGCAGTACCAGCTGAACTCGGTTGAGTCCCTTGTCAGGCTGGGAGGAACTTAGAGAGTAGAGGTCCCCTTTTTGTTTTGTTTCATTTGTTGATGTCGGCTACCCCCAAAATTGGGGGAAGTGCCTTGGTATATGTATGTATGTATACATAATATCATGACATTTAGAAGCTTCCATGTAGGATTATCATCATCATCTATTAGAGTGCCTTTTCCCCATTCGTATGGGGGAACACGATTGCCTTCTTTTGAAGGACAAAAAGGTGATTTCGTTTGTGCATATACACCAAGAATTTCTAGAAATCAGCCATAGTAACCACTGACATCGTTACTTTGAGAAAATTCTTCAATACAGTATACAAAAATTTGAAGAAATTTACATTTTCCCTAACTATACAAACCTGAGACCTTTTGCTGCATGCCAAGAGAGTGGAAGAAAGAGCTTAAACACCCAGATATTCTTATTCCTCATTCCAGACTTATGCTGCAATTGCTAAGACCAGATGCTTATTATCCCTTGTGGGAGCTGGGCTCGCTACACAACCTGTTGAATGGCTACCAAAGGTCAGAGGGTAAATGCAGATAAGAACTTGTAGGTACAGTAGGGTCCCGAATTACACGTGTTCTAATTACACGATTCCTCAATTACGCGATCGATAGTTTTTAAAAATTAATTTTCCTCTATCTGCGAGGAGCATTCTAAATCCGCGAGTCAAGCACCGCGAAGCGTAGGAAATCTATTGTTTTCTTAATTGTATTGGGGGGGTGGGTGATGGTTCCCCGATGTCTGAGAAGGGGGGGGGGAGAATGTGAGAGAAAGATTTCTGTTCAAACATTTTAAGACTAGTTTTGGATGAAAAATGTTAAGGTTTGCCCATCTGTTGTGTGAACTTGTCGCTAGGCCTAGCCTAACTGTCCAACACCTATATGTATAATATTCCATATTTGTACTAATTAATTTCTATACTTACGTTGTGATTATGGTGAAAAATCCTTATTCATTAAACTTTAAATTAAAAACCATCAAAATAAAGACTATTTTATATCATGCTACTGCCAAACATGTCACCACAACCAAACCCATTACTTTGTTTGGTACGTTCCATCGCCGATCATAACGAACTCGCTAACCAATTTTAACATCTGTCTATAGGTTAATTTTTGCGGCAAAAGATATCTTACCAGGTACTATGTAATAATAATGTTATAATTAATGTTGTTTTTATTTATCCTTAGAAAATCAAAATATATGAAATATGAGCAATTTTGTTTCGTGTTGTTTTTTTTTTTCTAAAAAAACGCCTTCTTAAAAGGAAAACGTTTTTTTTTTACGTTTCATCGTCGATCATAAACGCATTTACTCCTGAAAGTGATATTGAAGAGCTTTTACTAAAGATGTTATTATAAATAAAGATTATAAATAGGTGGTAAAATATCTATAATTAAAGTGTAGCAGCATCAAGAAATGTTGGGGTTCGCCCTTTACATAAGAATGTACTGTACATTGGATTAGACAGAACGTAGAAAAAATCGGTATTCGATATCCTCTTCATCAGCATCGTCAATCGGGCTTTTTATTTTTTTTATTCTCAGTCGCTAACTAGTTATCGCACTGCCAAGATCTGCACACATTCCGATAATTCACATTTGAAGGTTTTCTGGGAGAGGATGGATAGAGAAAATACCAAACTATATAAAATGTTTTTTTAACCTGTTAAGCGTCACCCACGTGATAAACCGTTCACCACGATCTACTCGGTACCGCCTTCAACTGTATATTCCGTTCATGACTTTAATTGCCTTTTACAAGCCGTCAGTCTCGTGATGTTACTTTACTCGTATAGTAAGTATAGGATCACCACTTGGCAACACTCTCAGCATATGGGGACTGTGAATAGAAACTTATATGATGTCTGGCAACTATTTTTCTGAAGGTAGCTTGATGTTACAAAACTGTGGTTTCCTATCAGTGCGCTCGGGCGTTCATGCATAAGTGGTTATTTGTTGTTCCTTTTGTAATGAAAGGTCTAAAGAGGAAGGTTATTTCTTTAGATGAAATAAATGATATTCTTGTTGTGGAATTTGATAATGATAACCTGTTTGATAATGAGAGCACTAGTTCTGAATCCTCCAGTGATGAGTATATTGAAGAAACAAAGTTTTCTTTCGATGCCGAAAGCGAAAATGACTTCTCATTACCGAATGACTGGACAACGAAATTTCACAAAACTATAAAGGGAAAGGAAACGCCGAGAGAGAGAGAGAGAGAGAGAGAGAGAGAGAGAGAGAGAGAATAAAGTGGATAAATAATGTACAAATGTATGACGAACATATTTGAAAACTATACAGGAAACGATATGAGAGAGAGAGAGAGAGAGAGAGAGAGAGAGAGAGAGAGACCTATCCCTTTCCTTTTGTTGCTTATCCAGGCGTAAGATTTACGATTGAAGATAAAAAGAACCCATTAGAATATTCAGTATTATGTAGCCATTTGAAATTAAATAATAGTATTAATTGTTTTTTTACTCAACCATTTAATTAATATCCCTACTTTTAACTATAATTACGAATTATAAGCATAAAGAAATTATATTAACTTTGAAAAATTATCATTAGTGAAATGACCGCTCAGGGCAAAAAAAGCGTGATTATCGTACAGCAGCCTAGTGCACACTTGCGCCTACTGGCCGTGTTTACGTGTGGGAGTGTCATCATGGATATACAGTACTATACTGTAATTTTTAACTATTGCTAGATACGTACTGTATCAAACCTTGAAAACCCTTTTTTGTTTTTTGTATCTATAGGAAATAATTCTACATCATTCGGAAAATACTGAAAACAGTAAGCTATGCATAGTACAGTAGTAAATACTACAGTCATAGAAAATTATCAAGACTTTAACAACTTTTTATTGTTTTATTTATCCATAAAAGAAATTTTGTACAGTATTTTATAAAAAAATCTATAAGAAGGATTTCTTACAGTATTGTTAAGATAAAAGCTACAGTATATATATATATATATATATATATATATATATATATATATATATATATATATATATATATATATGTTTTATATATATATAATATATACATACATACATACACACATACATACACACACAGTGTATATACAGTATATATATAGCTAGAAAGCTAGAAAGGGAGTGAAAAAAAAATTGACGGGTAGGTTGCTGTTTGCCGCCATGATGTGTTTCGAAATATACGAATTTCCAATTACACGAGGCCTTTCATCGACCAAATTCTCGCATAATTCGGGACCCTACTGTATACTGTACTCCCGAAGGTAGCGGGCAATGAAAGTTGTCCGGCATTTCCAGCCTCCTGCCTTCAGCATTTACACACAGACAGATTCCTCCTGATGGTTAGGGTGTAACTGATACCCCTGACTTCAAGAGCTTACAGATGGCCCATCTCTAAAAGCTGGGTATATGTGTCTGATGGTCTCGAGGCCAGAATGGACCTGCGTTCTTGGATATCCCTTCCTTCACCATATCGGTGCTGAGGAACAGCCTCTGGTGATCCGGTTTGAAATGCTGGTTCTCTTCCCGTAGCACCCTCACAGAACAGAAAAAAAATATCATCCTGACCGCGAGTCGTATCTTGGAGGGAAGAGATAGAGAAGGACTCTAACTTGGGGTCTTGAACGTCTAGGTTCTGGGTTTTGGAACGAACTCCAGGATACGAAAAGCCATGCAGTTAGCCTACTCTCTTGGGCAATACAAAAGCAAGCATGAAAAAAATCTTTATTAGATCCCTGTCTGATGGTCTCCTTAAGGGCTAGTAGGGAGACCGCTTGAAAGAGCTGAGAACTCTCATGACGTCCCATTCTGGAGGTCTGAGTTCTTTGGGGAGGCAAGACAATTCAAAACTCTTCACGAACACAGACAATTCCAACAAAGAAGAAAAATTTAAGACCTTCAGCCTAAAAGCTTACCTCAAAGCCGAGTGATAGGCAGAGATCGAGAGGAGCTTCTCTCAACAAATACAAAAGAGGAAATTAGCTATCAATTGCACAGATGCTACGGCCAGAGAAGTATCCTGTCTATGACATCAATTGCAAAAGATGGCCCACCTTTCCTGGTAGACAGCTGTAGAAGATCTTCACAGATAACCAGACATATTCAATGAAGTGCCTCATGGAAAGCCTTTTGCACAAAGGAAATGCTGGATAGTCACCACCTGTGAAATAACAGGGATGCTACCAAGCTGTGGTACCTCTATAGATTGGGCTGAGAGTAGGTTGAACCATTAGGTAGTTCTCTTGGTACCTCGAAAAGCATCAACAGGTCTGGAAACCATTCGGAGGCACCTTGGGAGCCAACAAGATCATTCTGTACTCGATGTTGCCAACATTCTGCTGATTACTTGACGTATCAGGCACAATGGTGAAAATGCATATCCATCCATGTTGCTCCAGGGATATTGGAGGGTGTCTTCCATTACTGCCGACAGAGCTGGGACCTGTAAGCAAAATAATTGAAGCCTCTTGTTCAGCCAGGTTACAAATAAGTGTATTATCAATGGGACACCTCAAAGGGTAAGAAGTCTTCCTACCATCCTAGGTAGCAGGGATCACGCAGCTGCTACCACCTGCCCCTGGCAACTGAGCATGTATGCTAGTACATTCTTCCTGCCTAAAACAAACCTCGCCGACAATTCTACTGCATTGTAGAATACCCAACTGTACACCTGCTTTGACATCTCGCTGAGGGATTGTGAAGCAGTTCCTTCTTGCTGGCCACTACAGTACAGGTAGTGTTATCGCTCATCAACATAACCAACTGCCCTATCAAACTCTGTTGGAAAGTCTGCAGCACTTCTCTCCAACACATTGCTGTCCAGGACTATTCTTCTTTGGACAATGATCCCAAGGCAAACAAGTCCCTCATTGGAGGAATCTGTGAAAAGGAGTCTATAGTCCATTTCTTTTAGCGAGGCAGATTTGCACCGACTCGCAATGGTGCCCTTTTAGCTCGGAAAAGTTTCCTGACCCCTGATTGGTTAGAATTATCTTGTCCAACCAATCAGCGATCAGGAAACTTTTACGAGCTAAAAGGGCACCGTTCCAAATCGGTGCAAATATGCCTCGCTAAAAGAAATGGACTATAGTAGGACTCTCCTGGTAAAATTTTTGTCATTCGGTCATCATGTCAGATCATTCCTCACTTCTTATTCCACTGGAACCTGAAGGTGTGGGGGATGGACGACTGCTGACCATTGACACTTCAGGCACTATGGTAGTGATTGCTGGTGGAGGCACGACTTTCTCTGACAAAAGATGTCCCAAAAGATGTTGCCCCTAACAAGTCAAAAATTACTGAACTATTAAAAACAGTTCCGCTGCCCCCCTAATAAGATCGTCAGATTGAAAGACTTGCTGCTGCCGTGACTATCAGCCTACCCAGGCACTGTACTCCATTCTTTGTCTAGGCATGAGACTTAACTTCTCCCAGTCAATTATGATCCACAGACCATGGAAAAAGAAAAAGAAACTGCCTCATCAACGATGACAGGATCAGCCACTCACAGAGAGTGGCGGGCAGGCCCACCTACCAACCAGCCAGGAAACTGTTTCCTTCGTCAAAAGTTTATATGGCCATTCAAGCTTTACTAAAATCATAATCCTATTAAAGGACAATGGTTTGCATTTATGTAGTAACAAACAGTGCTAAAGACAGCAGTACTACTGCACTAAAAAAAGTTTTACATCAATGTATATATTATATAAAAATTGCAATACCATCATTACCTAATTGATAGAAGACCACGATGCTCCTCAGCCTTTGGACCAACAAAAAGATCTCCCT
Organism: Palaemon carinicauda; assembly: GCF_036898095.1. Lineage (NCBI taxonomy): Eukaryota > Metazoa > Arthropoda > Malacostraca > Decapoda > Palaemonidae > Palaemon > Palaemon carinicauda. The sequence continues at coordinate 74,393,471 of NC_090742.1, read as the reverse complement.
CTAAAGCTCCTGCCATCACACGCACATGTTTTGGTCGGCCAATGCTGTAAGGAAGGCAAAGGAATGAAAATTGATGAGAAAAAAATAGATATGCTTTGTACCGTAATTCTTTTTAAATATTCTAAGAATAAAACATTACAAATAGACAGATGTACCCATCTACAAAACTAATATAAAAGGGTTGGTTGGACACAACACTATCCAAAGATTAGGTAATTAATGAAACAAAAACATTTGCCATGAACACAAAACAGGATTCTATTTCAAGGATCATTTTCAAATTATGCATCAGTAATGTTTTTCAAGGTAACTTTAATTCTGTAGTTTTCGACGAACTATAATACCTTATCAATGACAAAAATGAGTGAGCAAACTATTTAAAGATATTACTCCATTTAACAACTAAAGTGATTATGATTATGAATGAAAAACAAGAACAACCAATCTATTTCTATAGCTTTTGGTCTTTTAAAAAAAAATTATTGAAGTATTTATGAATTTTAGTGTTTTTCATATCATTCACATGAAAAATCCTAAAATAAATTGCCTTAAAATATCTCCTCCTGAGCAGTATTTTACCTCTAATTTATCAGAATATAACAAATTCGGAGATAATTTGTATTTTTCCCTAATTAATAAAAACCTTTGTTTTTTATTCAGATTATCTTTCGGCGGAGCTGGAGGGTAGCCATTACACTTTCATTGCGAGGTGGCATCCCTGCCTATCCGCTTGAGCGGGTAGGCTGGAGATGGCTGGGGGGTACCCAGCCGTCTCTATCTATTCTCACTGTAGTGAGAGACGTCACTTTTGATTGCAGGCAGGACTTCTCAGGGACAGGTGATGGCAGGACAATTTATATAAATAACTCCAGGCTTGTATTAGTCAGGAAAAAATACAAATTATCTCCGAATTTGTCATTTGATCCCCTACTAACAAACCTTCCGTTATTTATTTGGATGGCTCACTCTTAGGTGGGTGGAAGTCCAATTCTGGCATGGGCATTGACCCAGTTTTACCTAGTACAGTATAAGACTGTGGTCTAGGGAAAACTTTGACACCTGACTAAATAGCAGCCGGTGCAATAGTTTGTTATCTTGTATGAACGTTCCGAGTTCATATAGGAAAACAATACGTAACGAATTGCTTACCTTGCAGAATGCCTATCTCATGAACATGAGCGTCGGCTTGGCGAACAAGAATGTTGTTCTAGTGAATGATACCCTCGCGAGCATGAAAGCCGCCTTCGTGAATGGTACCCTCACGAGCGTGAACGCCGCCCTCGTAAACGGTACCCTTGCGAGCGTGAACGCCGCCCTCATGAACGGGAGCATTGTCCTCGCGAGCACTGTTTTCGTGATCCAAGTCTAAACAATGCTCGTGATTGTACAGAGCGGGATGGCGAGACTTCTCCTCACGAAGAGGAATGCCTCCAAGGAGAGCGTTGAGACTTTAGGTATTGTGAGCGCGAAGCTTTAGAGCGTGAATGCTATCCAGAGGAAGAGCATTCGGATCGTGATGACCTACGATCCATCACATTTGATCTTCGCGAACAGCGATCGGGGAAGTGTCCAGAAGGGTGAGGTAATAACGATGCTCATCCTTTAGCGCTGCTGGTGGTATGAGCGCTGGTCTTTGGAAGATCTACACCTGCAACCTTCGAGTTCCTGTGGGGACAAACAGAGGGTTGAGGGTTAAAGGACGATGAGGACCCAGGATTGCGAGCGGGTTCGTCGTCAGCAGGATGCCATTGGAGAGGCGAAAGCGAGCGATCACCTTGTCCACGTGTGAAAGGGCCAGGAGAGGGCGAAAGAAGGATCTCGCACAGTTCCAGCGCGAGAGATGTCGACGGCTCAGGAAAAGGGTCCTTACTAGCACCACGCTGAAGAAGATGCAGCAGCTCTTCCTTCGAAGGGGTCCCGAAATCCCTAAGGTCAGCCATACAGGCAAAAGGCCTGAAAAGGAGAAAGGCTCCCCGGCAGCTGGAGGTGAAGTTGCTCCTCTAGGGGAAGCAACAATACCCCCGGTACCCCAGGGGGTGCCAAGGAGTTAGTCGGTCTCCGCTCCTACTCCATCGTCCCCTGGAAGAGCGCAAGTGAGAAGGAGTTTTAGAAAGAGATTTGGGAGTGCGAGAAGAACGTGCTTTCCTGGCCCCTGAGGGAGAAAGATCACGCTTCGCCTTCTTCCTGTGCTAACTAAATTTCTCCCATTGGGAGGTAGGCCACTCCCTACACTCTGCGCAGGGCGAACCCTGCTCACAACAAAGCCCTCTGCATGAAGGACACAGAGCGTGCGGGTCGGGCTCCAACAAAGAATGAAAGTACCGCACGCAGCACCCTTGCACCTGGACAGGTTCGCATGAAGGTGATCGTAGAACGCAGACGTGTAAAAGAGAAAGTAAAATCAAAAAGTCCAAGGACAGTCAGGGAGAGAGAGGACATGTCCGATCTCTACCGATCCAAAAGAAAAAGTGACGTCTCTCACTGCTGTGAGAGTATATGTAGAGGCTGCTGGGTATCCCCCAGCCTACCCGCTCAAGCGCAAGTGGTTAGGCAGGGTTGCCACCTCGCAATTGATGGCTAATGACTACCTTCTAGCTCCGCCGAAAGTTGATCCGAATATATAACGGAAGATTTGTTAGTATGGGACCAAACTGTTTCCGTTCCTAAATCATCACTGAATTTTTCTAAGCAGTACCTATATATGAACTATGAACAGTATACTGTAGTACCTTTTTGAGGATTGATTTCAGGATGTGCATTGTGTTCAGTAAACAGTACCGTAAAATCTAGTCAGACCAAATATATATATCATGGTCATGACTAATGTATTAGTTCAGAATTTACTTACTTTGATTTAATTTTAAGAGTACAGTACATAGTATGTTAATTTTCAGTTATCAATTGCAATTTGAAATTGCCTATCATTAACTCTTACTAAATGAAGGCTACTTTCAATACTTAAAATTCTTTTGCAATGAAAGGCTAAGAAGTTTAAAATAGTACCTGGCAATTAAGGCATTAGCTAAGTGAATTCATTCAATACCTTCATTACCAATTAAAAGTATTAGGACTGTAGGTAATAATATTTACATTACAGTAGACCTATTCAATTCAATGTACACACCTTGAAGTTTATGAGGTTAGTTTAAAGGTATGGGGTTCTCAAGAATAACTACTATATATTCTAACACCATACAGTATTGTACTTACTAATTTGGGAAGTGACATTTTGGGGTCTGGTCACCAGCAAATCCTGCCTTTATAACTCCGGAGCCCTGTGTGGAATAAATTTGTAAATTATACACTTGCACATATAATACAACTTCAGATGTAAACTCATTCACCCACAGCACAGTGGTTGAAGAGATAAAACCAACAAATTTACTAACTGCTGAATAAAAGGCGATGACCAAGAACAAGAACTCTAATAACTAAGTTACTATGTACAGACAAGCCTTATCTTACGAATATCAACACACAATAGTAACAATGTAATCAATTTTAACTTATACAACCCATTGTCCCTGCTTTGTTACTTTTCTGTTTTCATTACAAAAGGCTTCAATTTAATTTCTTCATGATTCATCAATAATATACAGTATCTTCAGATTAAACTCCCGATTCATGAAAATTATTCTTGATGCATTTACTGTATTTATAAACCAAGCTCTGAAGTCATGAATGTAGGTACTTTACAATTAGAAAGGCTGTAATAAATGAATAAAATATTTACTGTTTAAAATAAGGAATTTATACACGAACAAGTGTGGATTTTATCTTTTGAGAAGCTTTCATATATTATTAGTATTATCATTACTAGCCAAGCTACAACCCTTGTTGGAAAAGCAAGATACTATAAGCCCAAGGGCTCCAATAGGAAAAAATAGTCCAGTGAGGAAAGGAAATAAGGAAATAAATTATATTAATGTAATGGCTGTAATTATAGTAAACCTTATAACTTATTTCAGTGTAAAATCTTATCATATTATTACCCCTATAGCGTGGTGTATATTTTATTACAGTTCTACAGGATTATATTAACCCGTAATTCATGTTTTTCATAATTACTCTGATAGTTTTCCATAAGCCGAGGCAAGGAAGCCTCTTGTGGCGAATGTGGCGGTGACTGTTGTTTTGCTTTTTTCTCTAGGAGCTATACTGTGTTGAGAAAACAGCAGAGGAGCTCTCCAGTATGTTTCATTATATCAATCTCCTGCTATGTTGATACCGTACTGTACTTCTGAAATCCCAATATCCTCAAATTCATGTTATTTTCAACTGAAAATATTTTTGTCTTCATTATACTGCACTCCTCTTATATCTTAAGCATCTTACCTTTTCTACTCTACTATCTTGAATAATTGTTCTATTCTTCTGTTACGTTCATGGTCTAGTTTCATTCTTCCCAACTTCACTTATTAGCCCATACACCTGTTCTTTATTCATTCTTCTCTTTCCTTATAAGACTAGAGTAATTAAGTAATGTATCAAAATTCCATTCTCCATAAATTTCAGCATTTTATCATACAGTATTGTACTTTTTAAGTGTATTTTGTATCATCTTACTTTTCCCTTGGGCCATCAGATACCTCAATCCTAAACCTCATCAAATCTTTCACGCAATCACAGGACGATCAGTTTGGTGTAGTCGCCACCTACCAGTAACTACTGGACAGGGCTAATGGCCAAGAACCAGGGTAAGTAACGATGGTTCACTGGATTAGGCTAAGGTAATCAACGATTTTTGGAGTTTTTCGTTATCAGTTTCAGATTATTCATCATCAAGTGGATTATTATTATTATTATTATTGTTACTTGCTACGCTACAACCCAAGTTAGAAAAGCAAGACGCTATAAGCCCAAGGGCTCCAACAGGGAAAATAGCCCACAGAGGAAAGAAAATAAGGAAACAGATAAAAGTGTACCTGAGTGTACCATTAAGCAAGAGAACTCTAACCCAAGACAGTGGAAGACCATGGTACTGTACATAAGGGTATCCAGTTAAAACGTCTCCTTACTAAATCATCCCTCAACACCAATCTAAACGTCTCCCCATTCAAAATGTCAATGTCTCCTTACCAAAACATACTTCCTAACACCCAGCACAGTAACTAACTACCATCACAAAAGGTACTTAACTGGATAAGTACCAATACACAGGGGTTGCTAACTGCCATCACAAACAGGTACTTAACTGGATAACTACCAATATATGGAGGTTGTTAACTACCATCACAAACAGGTACTTCAACTGGATAAGTACCAATACACAGGGGTTGTTAACTACCATCACAAACAGGTACTTAACTGGATAACTACCAATACACAGGGGTTGCTAACTACCATCACAAACAGGTACAGTACTTAACTGAATAACTACCAATGCAAAGAGTTGCACACTACCATCACAAGCAAGTAGAAAATTGGATAGCTACTACAGTAGTACACAGTTGTCAATTACCATCACAAACAAGAAGTTTACTGGCAATGCCTCTAGCTGTCTCTCACTTCTATTGGAACTAGTGATGAAAGAAATACATTTCTGCATTTTAAATAGAAAAATGCAGCTTGTGTAAGGTATTAAATTTACAATTTTGTTTAACACAGGTAATGTTTTTCCATCATTGTTTAGCTTTCTATTGAATAACTTAACTAGGGAGACTTTTGACTGGGTGTTTTGGTAAGGAGACGTTTTGGAAAGGAGACCTGATTATATTAGTTGTGGTTGTGGTGGCCGGGTGGTAGCGTCCTTGCCTGGTGATTGCCAGACTGGGGTTCTAGTAACACTCAAACTCGTTAGTTCCTTTGGTCGCTGCAACCTCACCATCCTTGTGAGCTGAGGAAGGGCGGTTTTGGGGAGCCTATAGGTCTATCTGCCGAGTTATCAGCAGCCATTGCCTGACCCCCTTGGTCCTAGCTTGGGTGGAGAGGGGGCTAGGGCACTGATTATGTGTAATATGGTCAGTCTCTAGGGCATTGTCTTGCTTGATAGGGCAATGTCACTGTCCCTTGCCTCTGCCATTCATGAGCGGCCTTTAAGCCTTTAAACCCAATGATTACTACATCAGATATTGGTGATCATCTGAAAGTATGAAATATCATAAAAAATGACTACCCACATTATTGACGTATAGTCCATCTTTGACCTCTTGCTAGCTTCATGCAAGCTTACAAGATGTTTATTTACGAGTGAAGCGAGTCACAGTAGAAAAGACCATTTGAAGGATGTGATATACAAATCAACACAAATTTCATGAACCATACATTTTTCAAATGGTTATCTTTGTTTTTTATTCATTTCTGACCATTATAATACAGTAGTGAAAATCACTTGTTTTGGGGAGCCCAAGTTTAAAAGTGGAAAACTTATAAACAATGATTTGCATCAATATTCAAGGTCAGAAATTAATAAAACATGGTAACCAATTGTAAAAATATAATTATAGCATTTGGCTCCGTATTTAATTATATATTTACAAAAAAACATTCTGAACACCTACTGTAAAAGCACTAATTCATTCAGTGGTATTATTTCTAAAATTATGCAATTTTACTAATATCAATAACCCCGATCAGCAAACATTCCTGATGTTCCTTAAATCTAACATAAAAGTACCGTAACTGGTGAAAAGAAAAATGTGAATAGATAGCATTCAAACCATTAACAAATATGGCAACATGCATAATTTTTCTTGGCAGGAATTAACCAACAAACTGAATAGTCAGACTTATTTACATCTTTTATTATATTCTGCCCTACAGTGTAAATGCTACAGAAAATGCAATTCTAAAATCATCCTAGCCTACCCTAAAGGAGTTAAACTAGAGGTGGTAAAGTTTGGTGTCAGTTTCAACAATATTCTTACAATAAGGTAACCCAGTTAGAATAACATCTTGAATGCAATAAAAACATCACAAATAAAGATGTCGAAAAGTTTTGGCCTAAGCGGAAATGAAATAATTGTCCAAAATTTGGGGTAAGATTCGGCCCAATAAGTGGGCTGTCATGCACCTTGGTCCTCGTTCTCGATTGCAAGACTGAATTTTAAACAACTATATGTCGAAAGAAACAACATCACGAATGTAGGGGAACAAACAAACAATTCACATTGCCTCTTGTTGCAATTAAAAATGCTAAGGGTCACAATAAAAGGCGTAAATAACGACTTGCATCGATACACAGGATGACTCATCATACAAACAGATCATTTGACAGGCCGGGCCCACCGCCTTTTATTTGCATCACATCTGTCAACCGTTTCTTTACCACATAATTATCCTTTCATCTTCATTCAACATACACAACTGATAAATACACTTACGTTGTCAATAACAACAGGCTGGTTCACTAAAACCTCATAGGGCTCCATTCTTTCCAAATTTCACGATATAATTGGGCGGAGAGCCCTACCTTACGATGTTTTTCAAGCTTCACTGCGCTGCCACCAGAGGTCCAATTTCTGACAGTCGTTTAGGGATCACATCTTTGAGATATTTACGTCACTATTTTTGTCCCTACCTATGGTCTTATTATCATTATTAAAGGCTAAGCTACAACCCTAGTTGGAGAAGCAGTAGGCTATAAGCCCAGGGGCCTAAATAGGGAAAATAGCCCAGTGAGGAAAGGAAACTAGGAAAAATAGAATATAACACAAACAGTAACATTAGAATAAATATTTTCACCATAAACTATAAAAAGTTTAACAAAACAAGAGGAAGAGAAACTATGTAGAACAGTGTGCCAGAGTGTACCCTCAAGCAAGAGAACTCTAACCCAAGACAGTGCAACACCATTGTACAGAGGCTATGACACTACCCAAGACTAGAGAACAATGGTTTGATTTAGGAGTGGTCTTCTCCTAGAAGAGCTGCTTACCATAGCTAAAGAGCTTCTTCTACCCTTACCAAGAGGGAAGTAGCCACTGAACAATTACAGTGCAGTAGTTAACCCCTTGACAGAAGAATAATTGATTGGTAACCTCAGTGTTGTCAGGTATATGAGAACAGAGGAGACTTTAAAGAATATGCCAGACTATACAGTGTATATGTAGGCAAGGGGAAAATGAACCGTAACCAGAAAGAAGGATCCAACTTAGAACTGTCTGGCCAGTCAAAAGACCCCATAACACTCTAGCTATGGTCTTAACCTGAGTCTTAAATACACTCGTCCATCGAATGTCAACTGGTTTAAGCAAAGTCTCTTTTATTTAGTGAGAAAAACTACTTCTTATTGTCTAGTTTCTATAGTTGATGATGTGTACGTAATGGAACAATCCAGAGGACATGGTCTTTTTCAGGTACTGGCTACGATTGTTTTTCTTTATCAAATGAATTTGATATTCCAGATTAAAGAAGAAAATAGGTCGTATATAATTTCACGTGCGTGTGTGTGTGTGTGTGTGTGTGTGTGTGTGATAGAAGCACGGATAAAACATTTGAGTATGATGATCCAATCTAGATAATTAGTGATGTTGGTATAAGATAAAAGAAAAATAGGCAAGTACTTTGTAACTATATTTCATATTATTTTGGAAATAACATTTTCGCTGTATGAAATTACTTCTGCGTGCGCTGGAATTGCGATATTATCTAATTCGTGAACTGTGAAAATGGAATATTGCATTTACCAATTGCTGGAAAAAGTCTGTTATTTCTTATGTAATCTCTATATTTCAGTGCGATGTTAAGTTCATTATCCAGGATCTAAATTCTGATTTGCGCCTCAGCATTTTTTTCTTTTTTTATTTTTTTTTTAAATTTATTTTTTTTATTTTTTTTGTTGTTGTTGTGCGGGACATTATTATTATTGTTGATATTTTTACTGGCTAAGCTACAACCCTAGTTGCAAACACTATAAACGCAAGGTCTCCAACTGGAAAAATAGCCCAGTGAGGAAAGAAAATAAATAAACTACGAGAGCATTATTGAACAATTGAAATAAAATACTTCAAGAACGGTAATAACATAAAAATAAATCTTTCATATATAAACTATAACACTTCAAAAACAAGAGGAAGAAAATAATGTAGTGTTTCAGAGTGTAACCTCAAGTAAGAGAACTCTATCCTAAGACAGTGGAAGACCATAGTACAAAGGCTATGGCACTGTCCAAGGCTAGAGAACAATAGCTGGATTTTAGAGTGTCCTCCTAGGAGAGCTACTTACTAAAGCTAAAGCGTCTCTTCTACCCTTACCAAGAGGAAAGTAGCCACTGAACCGTCACAGGGCAGTAGTTAACCCCTTGAGTGAAGAATTGTTTGGTAATCTCAGTGTTGCGAAGTTTATAAGGACAGAGAAGAATGTGGAAAGAATAGGCCAGATTATTCGGTGTATATGTAAGCAAAGGAAAGATGAGCCATAACCAGAGAGAGGAATCCAATGTGGTAATGGCTGGCCAGTCAAAGATCGAGTAACTCTGTAGTGGTAGTATCTCAACGGGTGGCTAGTGTCCTGGCCAGTCTGCCATTAATATTCTTTAATATTAATACCCAATGTGATGTGTGTAATTTATTCGTTTCTAAGATTCGTGTTGCTTTGTGCTTTTATGTGATACTGAAAATTTGAATTTGAAATCATTCAGCAATAGACCTACAGTGTGTTATTGCCGCCTCTATTTTGAAACTATGCATATTACCTTTGTGGTTAAAACGAAGGCTATTTGATATCCTTGGCGCCACATTTTTACTGAATTTCTTCTAATTCTTCTAGATATATTTTTCTTATTCTCTTTCTTTAGGATCATAAGTATTATGAAACAATTGTTATAATTTGTCCTCAGAATCATAACCAAATATTTCATTGTATCACATGTTAAATGCAATTATATTTTATTATTTTCTTCCAACAGACTCCTGATGACACACACAAAACATTATTATTATTATTATTATTATTATTGGTTGTAGGTTGGCAATGGTGCCTTAGCCTTATTATTATTATTACCTCCGCCAGGAGGGTATGTTTTCGGTTCGGTTTGTTTGTTTCTCTGTTTGTCTGTCTGTCTGTGGACAACGTAGAGGCCACATTTCTACACGGAATCACTTCAAACTTGGCCAAGTAGTTCCCCAATGTGTATGGAAGAACTGATTAAATTTTGGTCAAGGTCACCCCAAGGTCAAGGTCACAGGGGTCACTGGTGTCACTATGACATAAGTGGCCATATCAAGAGACAGAAATAAAGCACTGACTTTTGCATAAGCCAACAGGGAAGTCCTAGTCCAGGCGCAACCCATGGGTGATGTTCAAATTTATAAAGGTCAAAGGTCAAGGTCATATTGGTGCATTATATCAATGTCATATTAAGTATCAGTGGCAAATGAACAAAGATCACTTGAAGGTCAAAAGTCAAGCAGGTCACTTGAAGGTCAAGGTCACGTGAAGGTCAAGGTCACGTGAAGGTCAAGGTCACCTGAAGGTCAAGGTCACGTGAAGGTCAAGTACATTTGAAGATCAAGGTCACTTGAAGCCAAGGTCATGTGAAGGTCAAGGTCACGTGAAGGTCAAGGTCACTTGAAGGTCACGTGAAGGTCAAGGTCATGTGAAGGTCGAAGTCACATCAATTCATGATTCTAGGACATATGGCGCTCTAGGTCACCTTGGCGGAGGTATGTCCTCTACGAGGACCATGTCCGCGTTCAGGACTTGCTCACTTGTTAATTGTTGTTTTAGGTTGGCAATGGTGCCTTAGCCTTATTATTATTATTATTATTATTATTATTATTATTATTATTATTATTATTATTATTATTATTACTTGCTAAGCTACAACCCTAGTTGGAAAAACAGAATGCTATAAATCCTATAAGTGCTCCAATAGAGAAAATAGCCCAGTGAGGAACGGAAATAAGGAAACTACAAGGGAAGTAATTAACAATTAGAATAAAATATTTTAAGAACAGTAACATTAATATAAATCTTTCATATATAAACTATAAAAACTTCAAAAAAAAAAAACAAGAGGAAGAGAAATAAGATAGAATCGTGTGCCTGAGTGTACCCTCAAGCAAGAGAACTCTAACTCAAGACAGTGAAAGACCATGGTACAGAGGCTATGGAAGCACCCAAGACTCGAGAACAATTTTTTGATTGTGTTAAGTCCTTCTCCTAGAAGAGCTGCTTACCATAGCTAGAGTCTCTTCTACCCTTACCAAGAGGAAATGAGCCAATGAACAATGAATTACATTACAGTAGTTAACCCTATGAGCGAAGAAGAATTGTTATGTAATCTCGGTGTTGTCATGTGTATGAGGACAGAGGAGAATATATAAAGAATATGTGACTATTCGGTGTAGGTCAAAGGAAAATGAGCCGTAACCAGAGAAAAGGATCCAAAGTAATATTGTCTGACCAGTCAAATAACCTAATAACTCTCTAGCCGTATTATCTCAAAGGGTGGCTGATGCCCTTTATTTTCTGTTTGACATATTCCATTGTAAAGGTGATTCGGTTTGACGGTTGTGGCCCTTCATATTTGATAGCTGCTTCGGGGAGGGTCGTTGATTATTCCCAGGGCACCAGCCACCCACTGAGATACTACCGCAAGAGAGTTATGGCGTCTTTTGACTAGCCAGACAGTACTACATTGGCTCCTTCTCTCTGGTCACGGTTCATTTTCCCTTTGCCTGGCCTATTCTTTACATATTATCCTCTGTCCTCATACACCTAACAACACTGAGATTAGCAAACAATTCTTCTTCACCCAAGCGGTTACTGCACTGTAATTGTTCAGTAGATCATTTCCTCTTGCTAAGGGTAGAAGAAACTCTTTAGCTATGGCAAGCAACTCTTCTAGGAGAAGGACAAGCCAAAATCAAACCACTGTTCGCTAGTCTTGGGTAGTGCCATAGCCTCTGTACCATGGTCTTCTGCTGTCTTGGGTTAGAGTTCTCTTGCCTGAGGGTACACTCGGGCGCACTATTCTATCTAATTTCTCTTCCTCTTATTCTATTTTTTAAAGTTTAAATAGTTTACATAGATATTTATTTTAATGTTATTACTCTTCTTAAAATATTCATTCTATTTTTCCTTGTTTCCTTTCCTCACTGGGCTATTTTCCCTGTTGGAGTCCCTGGGATTATAGCATTCTGCTCTTCCAACTAGGGTTGTGGCTTAGCAGGTAATAATAATAATAATAATAATAATAATAATAATAATAATAATAATAATAATAATAATAATAATAGTGAACACGGTTGTGAAATATGCATTCATCAGTTCGGCTTTTCCCAAATAATTTGTTATATGGTTACCCTCTGAGTTCCTTAATGGGCTAATGTTTCTGTTAGAGAGAGAGAGAGAGAGAGAGAGAGAGAGAGAGAGAGAGAGAGAGAGAGAGAGAGAGAGAGAGGGGGTGGGGTTAAAATAATATATTAGAACATATGAAATTTTTTTTTTCAACAACTAGAAAATACAGAATCACAGCTCCCATGCAATAGGCTATTTGATTCATCAAAACCCGTAACAGGAATTATCAAATGTTGGTGATTTGTATCACCAGCGTGATAAAACTCACTGAATGTGTAATTTTAAGGAAGCAAACAATTATGAATTAGGAGATAAAGCCTAAAGAAGTGTGCGAAATATTTATTATTATTATTATTGTTTTGCTAAGCTACAACCCTCGTTGGGAAAGCAGGATGCTATAAGCCCAGGGGCTCCAACAGGCAAAATAGCGCAATGAGGAAAGGAAACAAGGAAAAATAAAATTGTAAAGAAGAGTAACAACATTGAAATAAATGTCCTATATAAACTATAACAATTTTAATAACACAAGAAGAAAAGAAACAAGACAGAACAGCATGCCCAAGTGTACCCCCAAGCAAGATCATTCTAACCCATGACAGTGGAAGACCATGGCACTACACAAGACTAGAGAACAATCGTTCGATTATGGGGTGTTCTTCCCCTAGAAGAGCTGCTGACCATCACTATAGAGTCAGGATCCAATGTACGTAGGTTTGTGAATTACATCATCGCTTTTTTAATGGGAAGATATAATTATGGGTAATAGTAGAGATATAAAAAAAATATTACACAGTTACATCGAAATTGTGTTGGGGGGTGTATGTACCTCATTCAATGAAGGTTTCGTGGTAAAAAAATAAACGACGTTATCAGAATAAAGTACTGTGTACAACTTATCCAAAGATGTATTACCCATACTTAGTTCTAAACAATGAATGAAAATAATAGAATTACAGCAGCCGTACGAAGAAGAAAAGAAGAAGATAATAGGAAATGTGCTGTTTAAGAAAGAAGGAATAGAGAAAAGAAAAGAATATATTTATCAGATGGGGAAAAAAGATAGAAGAAAATAAAAGTAGAATTAAGAAGAAAACCAAGGAGGTGCCGATAGAAAGGCGAATCCCTCCGCCCAACAAGTGAACTGAAGTGAATGTAAACAACGAAGAAGAAGAAGAAGAAGAGGAGCAGACCGTCGATTCCTAAATGTGTCTGTGGTCCTAATCAGTTCGTCAACATGCCCGAAGGAAGTAGAATATTTAGCCCATACAGAGCTGTGGGGTTAGTGAGCAACAAACTGCCTTTAGTGGTAAGATACATTAAACGTAGAAAGGAAAACCTAATTGTCACGGCCGTGGGTAATACCTTTCATACCTATGGCTCCTTGAAACTTGGGCTCTTGAGTGTCGGCAATCCGCATGCTAACCCCATTGTGGCATTAGGTGCCGATGCTTATCACATTTATACGTCTTGTAACAAGGTTATATATGCATGGCGTCGAGGGACGGAGCTGAAACATACTTACATTGGCCACAAACAAGATGTTCACCTACTTCTACCTTTCGGGCCGCATCTCATTGCTGTCGACAAATCGAATAAGATGTGTGTTTGGGACATAAAATTAGAAACTCTTATTTTGGAAATGGAATTTCAGAAGAGTTCCTTTGAAGTCTCGGTAATCTCTCATCCAGCAACATACCTTAATAAAGTGTTATTGGGTAGTAAACAGGGTAAATTACAATTGTGGAACATAAATACATGTAAAATGATTTATTCATTTGAGGGGTGGGATGCTGGGGTAGCTGTTCTAGAACAAGCACCAGCCCTTGATGTTATGGCAATTGGATTAGAAAATGGTCGAATTATTTTGCATAATCTCAAGTTTGATGAAACTGTTGTGGAATTCAAGCAAGAATGGGGAAAAGTTACAGGAATTGGGTTTCGCACGGATGGTTTTCCCGTGATGGCTACCGGTAGTGAATTAGGACACATAGCTCTTTGGGATCTCAAGGAACGACGGCTGTTATCACAAGTTCGGGATGCTCATGCAGCATCTGTCACGGGTCTGAAGTGTTTGCCAAGTGAACCATTAATGGTTACATCATCCCCTGATAACACTCTCAAAATGTGGATTTTTGATCTCCCGGATGGGGGTGCGAGGTTACTAAAAAGGAAAGAAGGTCATGCAGAACCTCCTTTGTATGTAAGATTTCATGGTAGCCTTGGAGATACCATCATGACAGCTGGTGAAGATTCCTCTATGCGGATGTTTTCTACAGCCAATGAGAAATTGGATCGTAGCTTAGGAAGGGCTACATATAACCATAAAAGTGGTAAGAAGAAGAAAGGTGTTATAGATATAAGGAAAATGCCAGCAATTCTGAGTTTCACATCAGAAGCTGCAAGGGAAAGTTCATGGGATAATGTGGCAGCAATTCACAGAGGGAAATCATTTGTTACAACGTGGTCTAGTCGCTTCCAAAAAATGGGAGAACATAGACTTGAACATGATCGTTTTAAAAAAGGAGACTTTGAAAATTCTATTGCAACGTGTTTAGACATATCTATTTGCGGTAATTTTGTTATAATTGGTTATGATTCTGGGCACATGGATAAATTTAACATGCAGTCTGGAATTCATCGTGGAACATTTGGGAATCCAACAGCTCATAAAGGAAGTGTACGTGCTGTAGTTGTTGATGGATTAAATCATTGTGTTATATCTGGTGGTCAAGATGGTGAATTAAGATGGTGGAGATTTAAAACCTGTAAAGGCCTGAAAAAATTAGAAATGGGAGAGGCTGTATCAAAAATGACATTGCATCGGGACTCGGGCCTTTTGGGTGTTATTCTTGAAAATTCTATCATATATGTGGTTGATGTAGACACCAAGAAAATTGTCAGACAATTATATGGGCATAATACTCAAGTAACAGATGTTACTTTTAGCCCAGATTCTCGATGGCTTATAAGTGCTTCTCTTGATAAAACTGTCAGAACTTGGGATATACCTTCTGGTGCATGTGTAGATTGTTTTAGTGTACCTGTTCCACCTTTATCAATTGCAATGTCTCCTGTTGGAGATTTTCTTGCTACTCTGCATACCGATCATCTTGGAGTGTACTTATGGTCCAATCAGGGATGCTTTCATCATCTCTCACTTCGTCCAATTGAGGAGAATTTTAAACCATCGGTGATATCTTTGCCTTCTACTGCTGCTGATGCTGCTCAGATGGCCTCAAAAGAAGGAGACGAAATAGAGGAAATAGGACTTGTGGACTTAGATTTGGAGGATGACGAATACAAATCTCCAGAACAGATTTCAGAAGAACTTATTACTCTTGCTAAAATACCAACATCAAGATGGCTAAACTTACTCAGTATTGATGTCATTAAGAAAAGAAATAAACCAGTTGAGCCTCCAAAAGTACCAAAATCTGCTCCCTTCTTTTTACCAACTGTTCCAGGTTTAGAATTCAAGTTTGCGGCTCCAGTGGAAGAAAAACAAGAAGAAACTTCTAAAGTGAAGACAGCATTTTCTTTTGAAATTTTGACTACTTTTGGAAAACACTTGAAAAATGGAAGTTTTGAAGATGCCTTGAAAATGTTAATGGAAATGGGTCCCTCAAGCATTGATGTAGAAATTCGAGGACTAGATCCAGATACTGGTGGTTCAGTTGATTTGTTAGTTAAGTTTCTTGATATGCTTGAGTATGCTTTGAAAAAACAGTGCTACTTTGAAGCAGTGCAAGGGTACTTGTCCCTTTTCTTGAAACGACATGCCGAGTTTGTAATTAAAGAAACAGATGTTAATGATAAATGTGAAAAGTTGTCTATTGTTCAAGGAAATTCATGGCACGAGTTGAGTGATACTTTTAACCAAACCATGTGTTTAGTGTCGTATTTGAAAAATGCAGCCCTCGTAAACTACTAATGTGTTATTTTTGCTTTCTATCATAGTAGCTTATATAAGAATAATTATCTCATGATGTTATACAGTATTTTTGTTAAATTTTGAATTTATTAAAAAAAAAAGTCTGTAATTTTTGTGTTATTGTATCACCTCTGATTACTGTACTTTTTACATTATTTATGAATAAGTACACAATAGCACTGTGGGTTTAACAAAAGATTCATTAGATAGGTGTCATTGTGACCTGTTTTATAATTGCTGTAAAGCTTTAGTAAAGTACAGTACAGTATTGAAAAGATATACAAGTTATCAACATTAATTATAACTAGGTTAAATCAACATGTCTTTTTCATTAAGAATCAGGCATGTTTGCTTACTAAAGTGTAACCCAATTGAGTCAAACTACTGTGTATAAATTTTCATTTTCCTTATTAATGGTGCATTTAGATAGCATGAGTGACCCGTACAAGCCACCTTGATGATTTTTTCAATGTTTTCATTCACAGGTTATTATCATTATTACATGCTTTTTCTTTTCATTTTTTATTATCAATCATTTCAAGAGAAGAAAATTTAGACCTGTAAGATGGGAAAATACAGTAATTACAGTACTTGTCTTTATTTATTATTATACTAGTTATCTTAGTAAAACAATTCACAAACCTCTTATTTTACTAATGCAGCAATGGCTACTACATTAGCCAAGGGTTAGGTCATTCAGTTCGATTGAATAGAATTCAATTAAATCTGGTTTGTTCTGTAACTGACATACAAACCACGCTATTTAATAGGGTATTACTTTCGGCGTAGCTGAAATGACGAGCCATTAGAATTTTAACGAGGGTTTACTACCCCATAGTTAACTGGGGTAGGGGAGGGTAGCTTGCTACCCCCCCCCCCCCCCATCACACACACCTGTGCTTGAGCTCACTTTGCTTTTTCTTTGACAGGTGTGAGTGTGAAGTTGGCCTCTGCGATTATGCGCACCTGTCCTGGATTACCCGACCGCTCCTGCGGAACATTCATGTCGGCGGTCGAGACAGACCCTCACACCCTTTGCCCTTACTGTAGTAGAGGCCGACCTTGTGATAGTGGTAATAAGGTGGTGAGTGTAGGGAGTGGTCTACCTCCCAGTGGGAGAGGTTTTCTCGACGGGATATTTCTCCTTCGAAGGTTTCTTTGAAAGGAGAAAATCCCAAGGACTCTTCTTACGTTGCTCAAACCTCCTCCGAAGCTCCCGCTCGATCGGTCCCTTTCGAGAGACCGTCGAGTGGTAGTGTAGACCGTGGTTCTGTTTAAAAAAAATTCGGGGTTCGAGAGGTGGCGTTGCCTCCCATAGCATTGGCAGCTCCACCTCTCCCCCCTGGGGAGGATATATCACTAGCTTCGAGCTTTTGCTCAGAGAGTTTATGCCTCAACTGAAAAGGAGTACAATTTAACCATAAAAGAAACACTTTCTGGTACAACTCAGGAACATAAATGGTGGTCTACCCTTAAATCTGCACTCTTTGGTGTAGATGCAACAGTTCCTCCTTTACTTAAACCAGATGGCTCAGTCACTCACTGTCCAAAGGAAAAGGCAACCCTTTTGGCTGATGATTTTGACAGTAAACAGAGTAATGAAAAACTTGAACTTCCTCATTCCTGTTTTCCTGAGGCTAAACTAACTAGTTTAGCTTTTCGATCTCGTGAGATTAAAGCTCTGTTGATGGACCTTGATGCTTATGGAGGTGTAGACCCAAATGGTATTTTTCCTTTGTTTTTTATAAAGACAGCAGATTTCTTAGCTCCAAAGTTATCTGTTATTTTGCGCAAGTTAGCAAGAAGAGGAGCTTTTAGCATTAGTTGGAGAATTGGTAATGTTACTCCTCTATGTAAATGTGTTTGTGGTAGCTCAAGTCCCACTGGTTACCGCCCAATTTCCATAACTCCCATATTATCTAAAGTTTTTGAACGTCTTCTGGCAAAACGTCTTAATAGGTTTGCTGAAGGTAATCATCTACTCCCTAGTTTGCAATTTGGTTTTCGTAAAGGCCTTGGAGCATGTGATGCCCTTCTTACAATCTCCAATGCTGTACAGAAATCCCTTGATTGTGGTCGGGAAGTTCGTATGATTGGCCTTGATTTTAGTGCTGCCTTTGACCGTGTTAATCATGAGGCCCTTGTTTTCAAACTGAAACAGTTGGGAGTGGGTGGGTCGTTTCTTAGCATTATTATTGATTTTTTAAGTAATAGATCTCAAAGAGTTGTTGTTGATGGGCACCATAGTGATTATAGGAATGTGATATCTGGTGTTCCACAGGGTAGTGTTCTTGGCCCATTACTTTTCATACTATATACACATGACATGTGGTTTGGCCTAGAAAACAAGCTTGTTGCATATGCAGATGATGCTACTCTCTTTGCATCAATTGCATCCCCTGAATGTAGATCTAGGGTTGGTGAATCCCTTAATAGAGATTTAGCTAGAATTAGTGCATGGTGCAAATTATGGGGTATGAAGTTGAATCCTAACAAAACTCAAAGTATGATTGTAAGTAGGTCAAGGACAGTGGTTCCTCAACATCCGGATCTCAGTATTGATAATGTTTCTTTAAATATGTATGACTCTTTCAAAATTTTAGGTGTGATTCTCGACAGTAAATTTACTTTTGAGAAACATATAAGGTCTGTGTCTTCTTCAATTTCACAAAAAATAGGCTTATTGAGAAAGTCTTTCAAGATTTTCGGTGATCAATCTATTCTGAAGAAGTGTTTTAATTCTTTCATTCTACCTTGTTTTGAGTATTGTTCTCCTGTCTGGTCTTCAGCTGCTGATTCTCATCTTAATTTGTTGGACAGAAACTTACGGTCTATTAAATTTCTTATTCCTGATCTAGATATTAATCTCTGGCACCGTCGTTCAATTAGTTCATTATGTATGTTGCATAAGATTTTTCACAACTCTGACCATCCTTTACATTCAGATCTCCCTGGACAATTCTATCCTGTTCGTAATACTAGGCAGGCAGTTAATTCTAATAGCCAGGCCTTCTCCATCACGAGGCTCAATACTACGCAGTACTCTAGAAGTTTTATTCCAGCTGTGACCAAGTTGTGGAATGATCTTCCTAATCGGGTGGTTGAATCAGTAGAACTTCAAAAGTTCAAAGTTGGAGCAAATGCTTTTTTGTTGACCAGGCAGACATAGTCTTTTTATAGTTTATTTATGACATATTTGTTTTTGATGTTGTTGATAGTTTATTATATGACATGTCTGTTTTGATGTTGTTTCTTATTTTAGAATGATTTATTGTTAATTTGTTCTCTTCATTTATTTATTTCTTTATTTCCTTTCCTCACTGAGCTATTTTTCCCTGTTGGAGCCCCTGGGCTTATAGCATCTTGCTTTTCCAACTAGGGTTGTAGCTTGGATAGTAATAATAATAATAATAATAACTAATTTGTTTCAGCTTTGGTCTTCCTTGGGGCTCGAGGGTTCGCCCTCCAAGGAAGCTCTACTTGACATCATCCAATTGGGTGCCGCTGTCAAGCAGTCGCCGACTTTGGCAGACATTGATCCTCTGTCAATTGTCGACGTTGTGGTGTCAGAGGTATCCAATGCGGTATCTCCTAATACCTCTTCTTATCCCGCAGTAGCTGAAGGCTTAATTTCTCCTGTTCCTGCACAACCTACGAGGTAGAAACTAAGTCCAACAGTCACTCCTGCCGGTGATTCTCCCCCTTGGGGGAGTTCACTTATAGAGACTCCTCTTCAGAGGACTGCAGAAGATCAGCTTACTGATCCAACGGCCCCCAGAGGGCGCATCCATCACAAGGCTCATCTTACTCTTCGCTGGAGAGGCCTTCCTTCACCTTCTAAATCAGTGAGGAGGCGCCTCTTCGGTTCATCATCGTTGTTGCAGTCCGCCGCAAAGGAGCCTCGTCAGTGTTCACCGACTGTTCCTGCTATGGTCCTGGACCTCTCGGCGGATCATTCGCAATACCCTTCGGTGGAAGGTCGTCCTTTCAAAGGGCACGCCGACCTTCCACCCGACAGACCTGCTGACCTGCCGTCACCGTTCTTGGCAGCTGATGCGCTCTATGCGCCAACGAATCCTGACTATCATGCTAGTCAGGCACCGATCCCTATTACGGGGCAACAAGGGCGTACGCGCCATCGCGCGCATACGTCCATTACGCGCCATCGCGCGCATACGTCCATTACGCGCCATGATGGTCATGCGCGCCAGCGTTCTCCTCTACGCAAGGCTTTGCCAGAGGTAGCTCACCTGCGCGCCAACAACCCCCTGCGCGCCAGCGCTCTGCCGCTCGCCAGCGCCCACGTGCGTCCATCTCTCCTGTGTGCCCACGATCTTCGGATCTGGGTGCTGTAGGGAAGTCAAGGACTTTGCCTACACACCAGCGCTCGCCAACGCGCCACCTTCTGTCTCCAGCGCACCATCCCTCGGCATCGCGCAATCGCACGCGTTCACCTTCTTGCACCCACGAGGATACGGGCGCGCCCCCATCCTCTCCAGCAGTTATGCACCGCCATCCTGATGCGCGCCCACGCACACAGGTTCCGACTGCGCGCAAGGGATATCTCTCCTGCGCGTGCGCGCCCTACGACATCTTCTGGGGCGCGCGAACTCTCGCCCGCACGCCCAAGGGTCCAACATCCTGATCCTGAGCGCGCGAACATTCACCCGTGCGGGTGCAAGTGCACAAACAGCCTCCCGCTCGCACTCCTGTGGTCCCACAGTCTCCCGCGCGCGCTCCTACGCACCATCACTCGCCTACGCGCCCTCGCAATAGCCCGCGCGCAAGGCTGCAGGACAACGCACGGCAAGGTCGCCATCGCTACATTCCCCTCCCCGTAAGCGCAGAACAGCGCGCACGTTGGTGGAAGGGAAGCATCCAGAAAGGTCCAGCAACACTTTTTCTTCTTTTCAGGCGAACCCCCCTATGAAAACTCCTCCCAGGGAGCTGTCAATTCCTGTCTCTCCAGAAGGAGTGTCTGACAGCGCAGCTGTCAGTCAACAGTCATGGTTCGGGGCACTAATGAGGACTGTTACACAGGCTTTCAAGCCTGTACTCTCTGAATTAGGCCACAGATCCTTGGCTGCGTCTACCCCTCTGAAGAGAAAAAGAGGAGTTTCAGACGCAGTGACTTCTCCAAGAGCTAAGCTGTCTCCTCGTGAGCCCTCGAGGCAGGTTCCCCCCCCCCCAGACTTTTTCTCCCTCCCTGTTGGACGAGGATTTCCCATCCTCAGGGGAGTCATGTGAGGTGGGACATTCCCCATCGCACCAATGAGGGAAACCCCACCTCGCGGTGAAAAGTCTTCCAGGGTATTGGCGGAGAATTAGCCTCCGTCTTTGTTAGAGTCCTGCATCCTTCCCAGGAAGGAGTCGAAGGACTCGAAGACAGTGCCAAAATCCTAGACGAGATTTAGGACGGAGCCAGCTAGTCATTCGGAGAACGTCCGCGATTCTCCCCAAGAAGAGCCTTTGGGGAGATTTCGCTGCAAGTCCGACATCCGGAGGAGAACTACAAGAGTCAGAACATGATTTTGGCAGGTTCTGCCTCTTATGAGGACTCTCAATGGGTTTGCCGACCCTGAGATCACCCCTTGAGAGGGCAAAGACACGGTCTTGGATCGAGTATTTGCCCTGGTCTCAGGGGGTTAAGAGTACCAGGGACAAGATCGCGGTCCAGCTCTCAAAGTTAGCCTCCTCCAACCGCTCCAGTGCCGGCAACAAGCTTCTCCCACCTCCTCGCGTACAGCAGAGGAGGTACTTTGAGATCTTAGAGGAGCCTTGTTTAGCTCTTCCTCTTCACCATTCTTTGGAAGAGCTTACCAGGGGAGTCCCTCTTGAGAGACTCTCCAACCGGCAGGTCTCATTCTCGGCAACTGAGAGCCTTAATTAGGAGGAGGTTGCAAAGTGTGCTATGCAAGCCACTTCGTGGCTGGATATCTGGTTAGGGACCTTAGGTATCCTGGTACGCTCTGAGGATTTCTCCAAAGAACGTACCAGGAAAGCTATGGAGACGTTCCTCCTCTTAGGCACTCGCACGATCAAGTTTCTGGCCCACCAAGTCTCAAACTTGTGGGCGAACACCATCCTGAAACGTCGGGATGCGGTGGGTGGCTGAGAGGTTCCATCAGAAGGTCCCTAGCACCGAGATAAATAGGCTCAGGCATTCTTCCTTGGAATGAACGAATCTGTTTGACCCTAAAGATGTGGAATATGCTGCCGAGAGGTGGAGGAAGTCCCACCAAGACTCCCTCCTGCATAGGGCTTTGACATCCAAGCCCTATAAGCCTCCAGCACCCCAGCAGTCCCGTCCTACCAAGACCACGAAACCGACAACGGCAGCGAAGACAGTGGTGTCTAAGCCCTTTCCTGTCAAGGACAGGAAAGGCAAAAAGTCCTCCAGGGGAGGTAAAAATCCTAGAGGGAGCAGCTGAGGCCGCAAACGATAGGATTGGCAGTCCCCCTGCATGTCCACCAGTGGGGGGATGCCTACAAAGTTGCGCAGACCAGGTGGCAGCAACACGGGGCCGATTCCTGGATGATTTCCGTAATCAGTCAGGGATATCGCGTCCCGTTCACAACATCTCTACCTCCCCTGATAACGAATTCAGTGTCACTGAGCTCCCTTGCCATGGGATCAGCAAGGGGACAAGCCCTTCGGGCAGAAGTCCAAACTCTGTTGAAGAAGGGTGCTCTCCAAGAGGTCCTCGACGGGTCCCCAGGCTTCTTCAGTCGACTCTTTCTTGTAAAGAAGGCGTCTGGAGGCTGGAGACTGGTCATCGACCTCTCGGCTCTGAACAAGTTTGTCAAACAAACTCCGTTCAGTATGGAGACCGCAGACACGGTCAGACTAGCAGTGAGACCGAAGGACTTCATGTGTACACTGGATCTGAAGGACGCGTACGTCCAGATCCCATTCCCTCCGTCTTCAAGGAAGTACTTAAGATTCAGCCTAGACAACAAGGTGTACCAGTTGAAGGTGCTGTGTTTCGATCTCTCCACAGCACCACAGGTTTTCACCAGAGTGTTCACCCTAATACAATATCTTTGTGGGCACACAGGATCGGCATCCATCTCCACCATTGTCTGGACGACTGGCTGATCCTAGCAGACTCGGCATCATCCCTACTTCAACACCGAGACAAACTTCTGGGACTTTGCCAGGATCTGGGGATCATGGTAAATCTCGATAAGTCCTCTCTGCTTCCCACTCAAAGACTGGTATAACTAGGCATAATTATAGACACCAATATCCACAAAGCCTTCCCATCAGACGACAGGATAGCAAGGCTGAGGAAGGTCGCAAGCCCCTTTCTCAGACGAGAAGAACTGCCAGCCCAATCGAGATTACGTCTCCTCGGTCACCTCTCATCTTTGGTTCGTCTAGTTTTCAACGGTCGCCTCAGGATGAGATCCCTCCAGTGGTGACTCAAGTCCCGGTGGAATCAAGGCTATGATTCCCCGGACGTCATGATCCCTATGGGACCTGCGGAACGGACGGACCTCCAGTGATGGGTGAAAGACGAGAATCCACGAAGAGGAGTGGATCTCCTTGTCCTCCCCCCGGATTTGATACTGTTTTCGGATGCCTCAAAGAAAGGGTGCCTACGTACTGCACCACGACCTCAGGCCTGTGGTCAGAATCAGAAAAGTGCCTCCACATAAACCTTCTAGAAATGAAGGCCGTCTTTTTGGCCCTTCGACAGTTCCAACAATACCTGGCGGGTCACTGTGGTGGTGATGAGCGACAACACCACAGTAGTGGCTTACATCAACAAACAAGGAGGTACCTTTTTGAAACTGCTATCCCATCTTGCAGTAGAGATGCTGAGATGGACCGAAGTCCACACGATTCCACTATCGGCAAGTTTCATTCCAGGCAAGAAGCATGTGCTCGCCGACAATCTGAGCAGAACGTCTCAGATAGTGAGTACCAAGTGGTCTTTGGATCATCTAGTAGCCAACAAAGTCCTGACTTTGTGGGGTTCCCCCGACTGTGGATCTGTTCGCAACAGCTCTGAACTTCAAGCTTCCGCTGTACTGCTCCCCAGTCGCGGATCCCAAGGCACTCTGGCAAGATGCCTTCCAACAACGGTGGGACAACATTGACGTTTACGCCTTTCCCCCGTTCTGTCTGATGAGGAGGGTGCTCAACAAGACCAGAATATCAGTCAATCTTTCAATGACCTTCATAGCTCCGCTATGGCATCACGCGGAATGGTTTCCGGACCTTCTGCAACTCCTAACGGAACTACTGAGAGAACTCCCTCCACGACACAATTTACTAAGACAACCACATGCCAACATCTTCCACAAAGCCGTAGCTTTGCTACGACTTCACGCCTGGACACTATCCAGCATCTCCTCGCTGAGAGAGGGTTTTCGCAACAAGTTGCGATCAGGATGTCAGGATGTCTGGACATCTGTGAAAGTCATCTGCAGCTGTCTACCAGGCAAAGTGGAAAGTCTTCTGTGGTTGGTGTCGTGGAAGGGGTATCTCTCCACTCGATGCCACTATTCCAACAACCTCCGCTATTGTTGGAATAGTCTCGGCAGTGAAAGGCTATCGCTCAGCCTTAAGTCTAGCCTTCAGGCTCAAAGGAATGGACATTTCTTCTTCGGTGGAACTTTCCCTACTCATACGAAGTTATGAACTTACCTGCCCTTAGTCGGAAGTAAGACCTCCATGGAACGTGGTTAGAGTTCTCAGGTCTCTTAGAGACCTCCCTATGAACCATTACGCCAGGCTTCAGACCGCCACCTAACTTGGAAGACGGTGTTCCTACTAGCTTTGGCTTCGGCCAAGCATGTTAGTGAACTTCATGGTCTCTCATATGATATCGCCCATTCAAGGGGATGGGGGGAGGCAACGTTCAGATTCGTCCCTGAGTTTATTGCTAAGACTCAGAATCCGGGAGTAGCGGACCCTCGGTTCGACTCCTTTCAGATTTCGAGTCTCCGTTCTGTAACAGATGACCCAGACCATCTCCTACTATGCCCAGTAAGGAGTTTGAGGCTATATCTCAAAAGAACGGCTGCAGTCCGTCCTCAGGTGCCAGCATTATTTGTTAGCACTGGGAGGACTAAGAGGACACCATCTCAGCATGGATTCGTTAGGTGATTTATCTGTCCCTGAATCCAGACCCTCCTCCGTTGGGGTGTGGAAGCATCAGACGACCTTCACAGCCCACTACTTGCAAGACGTGACCCACAGGAGGCTCGATACGTTCTCTATCGGCCCTGTGGTGGCTGCACAACAGCTGGTTTAAACCTTAAGCTCCTTATTGGACAAGTAGCAGAAGGTTGAGGGCATTGTTACCCGGTTTTAGTCTGCATGAATGAAAAGGTTTGTCTGGCCCTTATTCTTTTCTTCATCTTCCCCTCCCTTGGGGAAAGCAGCATCCTGGGTTCTCTGCATAGCTGACCTCAAACCACTGCATGTGTTCCTAGTAGTAAGCTAATACTGTCACTTCCCCATACCCTGACGAGGTGGTATTGGGAGAGTCCTAGCCTAAAGTTTCCATCTAAAGAACTTTAGGTCAACTTCCTAGGACGAGTCACACTTCATTATACCATCACACTCAGCTTGCGTAGGCGCAGTCCTTCTGTAGCAAGGGTCTAGCGGGGTGCAGGGACTCCTTATTTTTGAGTGCTGACACACTCAAATAACGAGCCCCCGGGCAAAGCCAAAAAGTCAGTACTGGCTGGGACGTCCACCCTTCCTAATGTGTGAGTCACCCCTATTAAATAGTGTGGTTTGTATGTCAGTTACGGAACAAATGGCAAATTCGTAGATAATTTGTATTTTTCCTAACTATACAAACCTTAGCTATTTAATCAAACTTGCCCGCCAGCCCTATCCCCCTTCAAGTCTTACCTCCAAGCAAAGTGAGCTCAAGCACAGGTGTGTGAGGGGGGGATGTAGCAAGCTACCCTCCCCTACCCCCGCTAACTAGCGATGAGGTAGTAAAACCTCATTAAAATTCTAATGGCTCGTCATTTCAGCTACGCCGAAAATAATACCCCTATTGAATAGCTAAGGTTTGTATAGTTAGGAAAAATACAAATTATCTACGAATTTGTCATATTCTGTCACTTTCAGGAGCCACAAAACTGTTTGTTCCTATGTAAATACAAACCTCCATCCTTCAATATGAGTATGATTTCAGTGAAGCTGGAAATACGGGTGTTAAAAATATAACGAGGTGTCTGTAGTTACTACAAGATGGAGGGAAAACCCGCAACGTTGTCTGTTCATTAAGTAGTCACTTTGATTTCATGTGCCAATGCTTTTTCTACTTAAAGTGTGAAGTATGTTAGTGATAAAGAAACTGAAAGTAGACACACCAACTTGGGTGGGAGTTACCAATCGTAGCAATGGTATTCATGAGCAGGTCGTCAGTTGGTCCCCATTCCTCGTGTCCATCCTGCAAGGTCATAGTTGCTCACAAGCTTCTTCCTGCGAGGAATGTAGGGAGTGGCAGGTGTACAGCAGGAGAAGGAAGAAGTCTAAGTGCGACTCCTCTCTTTCAGGGTCTTCCTCGAAGTCTAGGATATCGGCTGGACCTCTTCCTCTTACCCAAAGTACCCTGACCTTGGATCCTTTTCCGTCAGCCTCCTTGGGTGGCGGTGCGAGGACAGATGGCAGTCTTGATCAAACTAAAGGACAAACTCATGAGGATAAAGTTCAGCCTGTTAAAGCTGGTGGACATCCTTCTCAGATTGAGTCTTTTAAATAGTTTCTAGACGTTAACCCTGGTGACATCACTCGGAGGACATTATGGCTGTTATTGAATTTGGTAGGTCCTCCTTCCAAGCAGAGACTGATGATGGCTCTTCTTGGCTCAGGTTGCTGCTCCAGTTGTGCTGGTGGGCATTACCCTTGTGTGGGGGCCTTGTTTCCCTGACACGATCATTCTCAGGAGCTGTCAGTCCTTTGAGACATGAGAAGGATGTCCTTCTGTCTGTCTCAAGGTTCTTCCACAAGTTCCTTGGAACTTGTGGAAGAACCTTGTTCTTCACTGAATCATTTGGCATTTGAATGGAAATGACATTAATTGACATCTGGTGATGAACATGATCGTGATTCAGAGCTTTCTTGGGGAAAGTGAGAAGCTCCTGTTGAGCACACCACTGTGCTTGCTCACAGTTCTTCAGGCGATTCCTCCCGTATGTGCCTATAAGTGCTTACAAGATCTTGCTTTTGGCAAACTTTTACAAGAACAAGATTACAAACATTTTATCTTGCCAACACACCTTGAAGACTGGGTCCAGTGTATGGGATCTTGTATATGTTTGCATACCAGAGTTTGAACACCCACCTATCCATAAATTGACACATTTTCATTGTTAGCAACCAGGCGCAAAACTTCGGTCTTTCTCCTGTCACCACGCGCTGTTTGACACAGGGCATTCAAGACTTTGAGCAAGCTGTGGGTAGCCAGCATGAGCCATCTTGCCCAGCTACTAAGCACGCAACTAGTATGGAATCAGATGATGAAAGAGTGCACTCACAGCCAGGATAGAATGACTGTTACAGTGACTGCACTGTCTTATGATCTGTCACACTAAATTTCTTTTTAGCTTCTCCAAGGTTAACAGAAATATTGGAAATTATTGTAGATCCCTCTCGCATCACCAAGGTAGTGCCCTGTCCAGTCCAGTTAAAAACTGACATACAGCTTTACTGTATGAAGAGTTTTTCCCTTGGACCATCACCGACTTCAAGAGCTGTACTCTTGTTTTTAACAAGGGAATATAGATGCTTACATAGAGCCCTGATCGCCAGAAAGTCCTCTAACCTGGGCTCTATAAAAGAGAGCTCATTCAATTGAAGGTGAATGAATTTCAGAGTCTTCTTGGGCTTGGGTCCAAGAACTCTTCCTCACATCAAAGACTAACAGAAGATCGCTCATACTGAGGCGCAGGCAATCAGTTCTAGAGCAACGGCAAATCACGAATCCTTGACACTCCTAACTCAAAGGTAGTGCTGGAGAGAGAGAGAGAGGGAGGGAGGACACAACCAATAAATGTATTAGATCCTGGCAATAGGGCCACCATGGGACTCATAAGTTAAACCGTCATATGGAAACCCAAGAGCTTAGGCTCTGTGAGCCTAATGAAGGACAATTGTGGCACAGCGCTTGCCCCTTTCGCCCAAGGATAGCACGGCAGCCAGGTCAATTCCTCAGACGGAGGAGGATAACTCGAAGGAAGGGAAGCCTTTCTATTACCATCTAGGTTCGGCTTTGGGTAAGGAAAGAGCTTCCGCCAAGACACTTTCTTCCTTCAAGAACACAACGCCAACAATCCCTAAGGGGATGACGACAGCTTTGAAATCCGACCTCAAAAAGGCAGGGAGTTGGTTGAAAGCGACAACTCCTGTCATCTCCTCTACTAGGTCGTAGATTAGCCAGGGCACCAGCCACCCATTGAGATATTAACGCTAAAGAGTTATTGGTTTCTTTGACTGGCCAGACAGTACTATATTGGATCCTTCTCTCTGGTTACGGCTCATTTCCCCTTTGCGTACACATACACTGAATAGTCTGGCCTATTCTTTACATATTCTTCTCTGTCATCATACCCCTGAGAACACTGAGATTACCAAACAATTCTTCTTCACTCAATGGGTTAACTACTGCACCTTAATTGTTCAGTGGCTACTTTCCACTTGATAAGGGTATAAGAAACTCTTTAGCTATGGTAAGTAGCTTTTCTGAGAGAAGGATACTCCAAAATCAAACCAATGTTCTCTAATCTTCGGTAGTGCCATAGCCTCTGTACCATAGTCTTCCACTGTCTTTGGGTAGAGTTTTCTTGCTTGAAGGTACACTTGGACACACTGTTCTATCTTATTTCCCTTCCTCTTATTTTTTTTTTTTTTGTAAGTTTTTATAGTATATATATGAAAGATTTATCATGATGTTATTGTTCTTAGAATATATGATTTTAATTTTAATTACTTCTCGTAGTTTATGTATTTCCTTATTACCTTTTCTGCTCCTCTGCTTCGTTCTTGTTTCATCTAGAAGAGACGAGGGAGTGCTGTGCTTTGGTTTGGTGACTACACCTTAAGTATTCACGAGATTTTGCACTCTTCTGGGTGTGATCACATGCCTACGCGATCAGGCTACAGTACTGAGGTACCTGGACGATTGGCTGGTCCTTTCGTGCTCAGAGAGGTCTTTTCTTCCACATTGGAACAGACTTCTCACCTTTTGCCATGAACTGAGTATCATGGTAAATTGGGAGAAGACCAGTTTCACACCCGAAAAGACAGTGATATACCTAGAAATCTATATAGATATGGTGGCAGGAAGGGCATTCCCTTCAGACAATGGGTTGTGAGACTCAGAAGGATACCTCACCCGTGCCTCCATCACCAGCATCTTTCAGCCCAATGATGGCAACAATTATTGAGTCATTTGTCATCCCTAGAAAAACTTTTCCCTCTCAGTTGACTATACACTCTCCAGTGGTGCCTCAAGAAACACTGGAACTAGAGCACCAACTCTCTGTAGTATCCAATTTTAGTGGATCAAAAAATAAGATCAGACCTCCAGTGGTGACTTGAGAACAAGAACCTCTGGAAAGGTGCCCAATTAGAAGATCTTTCCCCACAGAATTACTATGTAACTGTTCTCAGATGCCTCAAAATAAGGTTGTGAAGCCCATCTATTGAATCAGGTGGTGACAAGCAACTGGTCTTATAGGTGGCAGAAAAAAGAACTGGTATATTAACCTGCTGGAAATGAAGGCAGTTGTAATTACACTGCAGTCATTTTAACAATACCTTGCAAGCCACTTGATAGTGGTGGTGTGCGACAACACTGCTATAGTGTCATACATCAACAAAAAAGGATGTACAGCTCTGCAATTTTGCCAGTAGGCAATGCAAACTCATGAATGGGCATTGGAGAATGAAGTGGAGCTGTCTGCGAGACTCAGTTCAGGCAAAAAATGTTGTGGCCCAAAAATCTCCGCTGCTAGGGATAGGTTGTAGAGTCAGAGTGGTCCCTTCATCCTCAAGTAGCAAGAAAAATTTTGACTTAGCAGTCAATCTGTTTGCAACAATGCAGAACAAAAAGCTACTGATGTATTGTTCACCAATTCTAGATCTGACAGCGGCACTGGAAGGCGCTTTCCAACATCCATGGGACAGATTGTATGTTTAATGTATGCTTTTCCACTGATTTGCCTGATTTGCAGAGTAATCTACAGTGTAGTCAACCCAAAACCTCAGGATGACGTTGATGGCGCTCAGGGCGTCATAGGCAGAATGGTTCCCTGCCTTTCTCATGCTATTGATTAAGACTGAGGGAGTTGCCCCGTTTTTCCAACCTTTTATGTCGACCATAACTACAGAGATACGGTATCTCTGTAGGTATGGTGATATCCCTTTCACTTTACGGGTGGAGATTATCAGCATCTCCTCAAAGCGAGAGGCTTTTTGCAAGGTTCTGCACAGGAGATGTCTGATTATCTGTAGATCCTCCATGGCAATATAACAGGTCAAGTGGGCAATCTTTTGCGTTTGGTGTCATTGAAGGGGTACCTCTCGTCTCAGCCTGTATTTCCTCAATTGTGGACTTCCTTATTTTCTTACAAAGGTAGAAACTCCTCAGTCTTGGCAGTAGATGGCTATTGCTCAGTCTGAAGCCAAGTCTTTAGACTGAGGAGACTTGACCTTTGCTCTTCATGGGAACTGTCAATACTAATGAGGAGTTTTGAGCAGGCTTGCCCTCCTCATGAAATTAACCCTCCCGCTTGGACTGTAACCAAAGTTCTCAGGTCCCTTAAAAGAGCGGCCCCCTGAACCATTAAAACACACATCTGACATTCAAGACTGTTCTTGCCTGCTTTGGCTTTGACTAAATGTGTAGGGGAATTACATGGCTTTATTTGGTTAACCATTTAAAATATTTGAGGCAAGTCTCTCCTTTGTACCAGAGTTTGTAGCAAACACTCAGAATCCTGGTATTCATGATTAAAATTTTGACTTCTTATTTCTTCCCTTATGGAACTGACCAACAATCCGTATGATTTGCTTCTTTGTCTGTGTGGGTGCTAAGACTCTACATCACCAAGGGTACAGAACATATTCATTAGCTCAAGAAAGAGAAGGATCATATCCAAAAACACCATCTCTTTCTGGCATCGTGAAGTCATTAATAGTGCTATCTTCAGGAAAAGGTGAGCCGGATGGACTGGCACAGGCATGAGGTCAGGGGGAGTGGAAACCATTCTGGCTTTTCTGTGAGTCAAGTATTTAAAGTAGGTGTCTGGATACGTCAAAACTAACTTCACGGCCCACTACTTACAGAAATGTACCCACAGGACACTGGATACCTTTACCATAAAACTTGTGGTAACTGCTCAATAGTGATGGAGGATGTCAGGCCTTTCCTCTTTTCCTTCCACTTCTGTGGGGTGTAGCAGTCATGCCGGTATATCGCTTTAATGGATATTATTGCAGGTAAGCTTCAATAATGAGTACTGTAGCTTTTCTTTTGTGAGCAAAATATAATTGTTCATTCTCCCATCCTTCTAATGAGGGAAGGAATGGACAGTAAAATAAACCCAAGAATTTAGTATTGTCTTACAATACAGACGCAGTATCCTACACGGATACAAGTTCTTCCATGACTGTCTTTCATTAGACAACACCTAGCATATTGCTGCAAATAGTGTCATAATAAGTGCAGCCTTCATTAGGAATTGGTCTCTTGTCTGCTAAGAAACTTCTAGAGGTGTTAACTTCTATTAGAGCCCAGGAGTCTTCTGCTGTTGGTTCCTCTTTGTCTTTCCCTGTGGAGGGGGATCCCAGTGAGGCCTCTATTCATGTGGTCCAAAGAAGAAAAGTGTCTGCATATGTGAGCCACAATTCTAGCCCTACAAGCTTTCTAACAGAATATGATAAGGTACGCGGTAGCATTGATAAGCGACAACACTACCATGGTGGGCTACGTCAACATGCAAGGAGGGACTGTTTTACAGGATCTGTGTGAGTTGGTGAGACAGACACACACTTGGGCATTTGACAATGCAGGGAAGCTGTCAGCAAGATACATTTCGGACAAAAGGATGTATAAGCAGTCATGCTCATCCGGCAGGGACAAATAGTAAGGGCAAAGTGATCCATTCTACCGTCGATAGCAGAAATGCTTCTTGTTCTTTGCGTTGCCCCATGATTAACTTGATTGCAACACCTAAACAAGAAGCTTCCAGTGTATTGTTCATCAATTCCAGATCAGGCAACAGTGATTGAGGATGCATTTCAACATCCTGGAGAAACCTGGAGGTTTAGACTTTTTTTCCTTTGTGTGTGATTAGTTGGATCATCAACATTGTTGGAGACTCCGAACGTCAGGATGACCCTGGTGTTTTTCAAGTGGGCACAAGTCGAATGGTTCACCGACCTGATGATGCTCCTTGTCGAAGTACCAAGAAAACTACCTTAATGACCCAACCTCCTCTGTTAGCCCCACCAGCAGAGATTCCCGGTCGCTTCATGCTTGACAGTTATCCATTATCGCTGAGCGACAGGATTTTTACAAAGCATTGCAAGGGAGATGTCTGGATACCTACGCAGATCCTATGTAGCAGTCTACCAAGGGAAAAAGGTCATCGTTTGTGATTGGTGTCTTAAATGGGATATTTCTCTCTGCAATTATTTGGAGAGAAGCTCCCTCTCCAAATAATTGCTGACTTCCTTATCTTTCTTCACTGGGAGAAGCCCCTCTCAGTCACTCCAGTGAAGGGCTATATTTCATTCCTGAGCCATTCCTTAGACTGAGGGGCTTTGACATTTCCACATTGTGGGAATCGTCCATGTTCATGAGGAGCTTTGAGTACAGTAGCCTTGTCCTCCTAAGGAACTTCAACCTCCTCAATTGTTCTTCACAAAGGATTTTAGATCGCTTAAGAAAGCTTCCTATAAGCAAGCCCCTAAAGGAGGTTTCAGACTGCGATCTGACTATAAAGACTGTTCATGCTTGCCTTGGCCTCGGTGAAGAGATTGAGTGAATTACATGGCATTTCTTATGCTGTTAGTCATGCTGAGGGTTGGAAGGAGGTCTTTCATTGTTCAGCAGCTCACTGTGAAAACTCAGAATCCAGCAGTCTAGGATCGAGATGATCTGCTTGTTTATCTTGCTAAGATGCTTTGACATTACCTCAGGAGAATTCAGCACTTCAGCCCTGAGCACCAGCAACTGTATCCAAGCTCTGGGAGGATAAGGAACCCAACTTCAATAATACCACATTCTTCCGGCTTCTTGAAACCATCTGGTATGCTTACTCCCCAGATGACAGACAAGGAAACGAACCTTAAGATGTGGGCTCATAAACTCAGAAGCATCGGTTGTACCTTAGCCCTCAGGAAGAATCTGTCCGTGGTGCAGGTCATGAAGGCTGGAATCTGGAAATGACAGACGACCTTCACTGCCCACTATCTTTGAGAAAATACCAACAGGGCCATGGATACCTTTTCCTTGGGACCGGTGGTGTAGCAAACCCATCTCCCTCACAGGATAAGAAAGGTGAAAGGTGAGAATGATGGCAATTTTTCCTTCCTTCCCCTCTCTTTAGGTGTAGCAGTGGTGCTTTTAAGTTGCTGGACTTGTAGCTAGATGCAGGTAATCTATTCACCAGAGGGACTTCTTTACAGTAATGAATTTTATTTGAATTATTTATCCTATCCTCCGAGCAAGGTGGATGATGGATCTGTTGTGTACACATTCATTGGTTATATAATGCATATACACTGGACAATATACTCTGTTGGATATACTGTACAGTACTGTATATCTAAGGTACGCGGTAGTATTGATAAGCGATAACACTACCATGGTGGCCTACGTCAACATGCAGGGAGGGACTGTTTTACAGGACCTGTGCGAGTTGGTGAGAGACACACACACACTTGGGTATTCGACAATGCAGGGAAGCTGTCAGCAAGATACATTTCGGACAAGAGGATGTATAAGCAGACATGCTCAGCCGGCAGGGACAAGTAGTAAGGGCGAAGTGGTCCATTGTACCGTCGATAGTAGAAATGCTTCTTCTTCTTTGCGGTGCCCTATGATTAACTTCATTGCAACACTTGAACAAGAAGCTTCCAGTGTATTGTTCATCAATTCCAGACCAAGCAACAGTGATTTGAGGATGCATTTCAACATCCTGCAGAAACCTGGAGGTTTAGACTTTTTTTTCCTTTGTGTGTGATTAGTTAGATCATCAACATTGTTGAAGACTACGAACATCAGGATGACCCTGGCGTTTTTCAAGTGGCCACAAGTTCAGTGGTTCACCGACCCAATGATGCTCCTAGTCGAGGTACCAAGAAAACTAGCTTAATGATCCAACCTCCTCTGTTAGCTCCACCAGCAGAGATTCCCGGTCGCTTCATGCTTGACAGTTATCCATTATATCTGAGTGACAGGCTTTTTACAAAGCATTGCAAGGAAGATGTCTGGATACCTACGCAGATCCTCTGTAGCAGTCTACCAAGGGAAAAAGACCATCGTTTGTGATTGGTGTCTTAAATGGGATATTTCTCTCTGCAATTATTTGGAGAGAGGCTCCCTCTCTAAATAATTGCTGACTTCCTTGTATTTCCTTCCCTGGGAGAAGCCCCTCTCAGTCACTCCAGTGAAGGGCTATGTTTCATTCCTGAGCCAAGTTCTTAGACTGAGGGGCTTTGACATTTCCACATTGTGGGAATCGTCCATGTTCATGAGGAGCTTTGAGTACAGTAGCCTTGTCCTCCTAAGGAACTTCAACCTCCTCAATTGTTCTTCACAAAGGATTTTAGATCGCTTAAGAAAGCTAACTAAAAGCAAGCCCCTAAAGGAGGTTTCAGACTGCGATCTGACTATAAAGACTGTTCATGCTTGCCTTGGCCTCAGTGAAGAGAGTTAGTGAATTACATGGCATTTCTTATGCTGTTGGTCATGCTGAGGGTTGGAAGGAAGTTTTTCATTGTTCAGCAGCTCACTGTGAAAACTCAGAATCCAGCAGTCTAGGATCGAGATGATCTGCTTGTTTATCTTATTGAGGTGCTGCGACATTACCTCAGGAGAACTCAGCACTTCAGCCCTGAGCACCAGCAACTGTATCTAAGCTCTGGGAGGATAAGGAGCCCAACTTCTATTATACCATATTCTTCCGGGTTCTTGATACCATCTGGTATGCCTACTCCCCAGATAACAGACAAGGAAACCAACCTCAAGATGTGGGCTTATAAACTCAGAAGCATCGGTTGTACCTTAGCCTTCAGGAAGAATCTGTCCGTGGTGCAGGTCATGAAGGCTGGAATCTGGAAATGCCAGACAACCTTCACTGCCCACTATCTTTGTGAAAATACCAACAGGGCCACGGATACCTTTTCCTTGGGTCTGGTGGTGTAGCAAACCAATGTCCCTCACAGGATAAGAAAGGTGAAAGGTGAGAATGATGGCAATTTTTCCTTCCCCTCTCTTTAGGTGTAGCAGTGGTGCTTTTAAGTTGCTGGACTTGTAGCTAGATGCAGGTAATCTATTCACCAGAGGGACTTCTGTACAGTAATGAATTTTATTTGAATTATCTACCCTATCCTCCGAGCAAGGTGGTTGATGGATCTGTTGTGTACACATCCATTGATTATATAATGCATATACACTGGACAATATAATCTGTTGGATATACATTACTGTAGGGTTGTTCTGTAACTGGAATACAAACCTACGCTATTTTTTTAGGGGTATTACTTTCTGCGAAGCAATACCACTAAACAAATAGCTGAGGCTTATATTGTTAGGAAAAATACAAATTATCTATGAATGTAATTTTTCATTGATTTACCATTTATTGTAATGCCCTACCTTAACTCCTATTACATCCCTATGCTCAGGAAGTTAGAGGGTTGACAGGAGATATGACTTTTGCTCCTCCTTAAGATCAGTAAACTAAGCCAGTTTTGTTCATAGGGCCTTCCCTCCTTTGGATAAGTCTTCTATCTAAGAAACAAATCACGAAATTTAACGTCCATCCATATACCAAGGCACTTCCCCCAATTTTGGGGGGTAGCCGACACCAACAATGAAACAAAATAAAAAGGGGACCTCTATTCTCTATGGATTAAAACTGGTAGGCGAGAATGACCATGAACGGGAGGTAAATCAGTTGTTGTTTGCGGATGATACTGTACTGGTAGCAGACTCAGAAGAGAAGCTTGACCGACTAGTGACAGAATTTGGAAAGGTGTGTGAGAGAAGGAAGTTGAGAGTTAATGTGGGTAAGAGTAAGGTTATGAGATGTACGAGAAGGGAAGGTGGTGCAAGGTTGAATGTCATGTTGAATGGAGAGTTACTTGAGGAGGTGGATCAGTTTAAGTACTTGGGGTCTATTGTTGCAGCAAATGGTGGAGTGGAAGCAGATGTACGTCAGAGAGTGAATGAAGGTTGCAAAGTGTTGGGGGCAGTTAAGGGAGTAGTAAAAAATAGAGGGTTGGGCATGAATGTAAAGAGAGTTCTATATGAGAAAGTGATTGTACCAACTGTGATGTATGGATCGGAGTTGTGGGGAATGAAAGTGATGGAGAGACAGAAATTGAATGTGTTTGAGACGAAGTGTCTAAGGAGTATGGCTGGTGTATCTCGAGTAGATAGGGTTAGGAACGAAGTGGTGAGGGAGAGAACGGGTGTAAGAAATGAGTTAGCGGCTAGAGTGGATATGAATATGTTGAAGTGGTTTGGCCATGTTGAGAGAATGGAAAATGGTTGTCTGCTAAAGAAGGTGATGAATGCAAGAGTTGATGGGAGAAGTACAAGAGGAAGGCCAAGGTTTGGGTGGATGGATGGTGTGAAGAAAGCTCTGGGTGATAGGAGGATAGATGTGAGAGAGGCAAGAGAGTGTGCTAGAAATAGGAATGAATGGCGAGCGATTGTGACGCAGTTCCAGTAGGCCCTGCTGCCTTAGATGACCGCGGAGGTAGCAGCAGTAGGGGAGTCGGCATTATGAAGCTTCATCTGTGGTGGAAATGTGGGAGGTTGGGCTGTGGCACCCTAGCAGTACCAGCTGAACTCGGTTGAGTCCCTGATTAGGCTGAAGGAACATAGAGAAATTTAACGTAATTTGTATTTTTCTTTACCGCACAAACCTGACACCTTTAAGTTACATGGCCCACCTCAGTTACCCTGCAAGCATCAAGGCCAGAGGTCAAAGTGAAGGTTGCTCTACCTGTCAAGGGGCAGGACTTACCCCCAAACAAGCAACTATATTTACTTTGTTAAATGTTTAATGGATGTGTCAGCTTCCTTGACATCATACTCCTATTAAAGGTCCCAGGCTTGTATGTTTAGGAAAAATACAAATTACTTTAAGATCTGTGATTTTTATACAAGCAGTAATAGATTATTGCAGGGTCAAGCAACTTACTTTCTAGGTTATGTTGATCCTTAGACAATGTCTTGTGTCATCTCACGTAGTAAATGACATGGACCCAAATGTGTTTTTTTTTCTTGCCAACCAGCACTGTCTGTTATACAACCCAATGACTAAGGCCTCATAGCAATAGTACGGTGTATGCCAGACAGTTGTTACTACTTTGAATATTCCAGAGTTTTGGAAGGATAAGTATTTGTTTTGGTTGGATACAAACTTTAGAGTCATATACTGTTTATTGGTTTATGCCCAAGTCATTTTGCTGTGACCAAATAAGAAAAAATAATACAACTACCATCTCATGAATATAGATCTGGGTTTGCTGAATTCCTTAATAGTGATCTTCCTAAAATTAGTGCATGGGGCAAAATATGGTGCGTTAAGTTGAACCCTAACAAAACTTAAAGTATGATTGCAAGTCGAGTTCAGTTGCTCCTCAACATACTTATCTCAGCACTGATTATGTGTTTTTTAAATATTAAACTTAGCCGGTGAATATATAATAGCTGACGTCTCGGACAGCTCGACAGAAACCAAAAACTCGCAAGCGATCCCCATGAAGGTTGCGGGTGTGACCACCAGCGCCGACTATCGGCCAGATACCGCATATACTTGTAAACAGCTCCAGTTCTTCTCTGTCGGTCTTATCGACAAGTTGATTCCGCTCGCTGTTGACCTTGAGTTTTCGTCATTTTTGGTGAAGTACTTTATTTTGGTTGTTTTGAGCTTTCGCTGTGACGGGTGTTTTTACTTCAATTAAAACTCTTGAACCCTTTTTTGGCTAGTGTTTATTGTTGATGACTTTGGATTTGTTTTGGATTTTCTCTGATTGTTCAATATGGCTGACCCTTCTCCTATCCCTGGACCTAAATTTCGCACATGTAATGCTAGGGATTGTAACAAACGTCTTCCCAAGGCCTCTCTCGACCCACATACCGTTTGTTCTAATTGCCGGGGTAAATCCTGCCAATTAGGAGATCGGTGTGATGAGTGCGTGGTCTTGTCGGAATTCGACTGGCTTGAATTTGATAAATATTCTCGTAAGCTGGAGAGAGATAGGGTGAGGAGAAGCTCCTCTAGGTCGTTGGAATTTTCCTCCTCCTATGCCCCTGAACCTAATCCTTCCCCTGTAGTAGTTGTTCCTGAACCCCCTACTAGCACTCATGAACCGTCCATGCGGGATATGTTTCTTGCGATTCAAGCTTTTGGCGAGAAAGTTGAGTCCTTAGCATCGGACCGTAACCAACTCATGTCAGATGTGAAGTTATTGAAGTGTCAGAGTGGCAAATCAGAAAATCGTAGTGATAAAGTGATAAGTGCGCAAAGTGTATTTAGTGTTGCGACCGAGGGTTCGTCTGTTCGTGCTTGTCGCTCCCCTAGTCCGAGACCTCTTTCAGGCTCCCCTGCACCAGGGAGAAGTAATGTCGTAGGACTTGAGGGGACGAGAGGCTTTAACCAACGTACAGACGTTCCCTCTTTGGTATCGGGCGTTTCTCGTCAAGATCACCCTTACCTTAAGACGAATGAGGCTGTGTTCTTCTCGTCATCCGAAGGCTTTTCGCAAAAGAAACCTTGGCGCAAGGTTTCTAGACCCTTGAAGCGAAAGTCAGTCCCTTCAGGACAGGTCCAGCGTCCTGGCTGTAGCCATTGGGACAGCTCTGACCCTTTGCAGTCGTCGGAAGACTGTTCGCCTATTAAACGTAAGCATAACACGGGGTCCGAGGGTCGCGGTAAAGGCAATGTTTTGCCAACACAGACGTTACCGTCGTCTCGGCCCGTTCCGACTCCTGTTGATCCTAAAGTGGTTGTCCTGCAGGACATGCAGACTAAGCTTGCCTCCCTTATGGAGGAGTATAATGTTGAGCAGGTTCACGATGATCCTTCGCTTTCGAGTCGCCGTTACGCTGATTGAGACTCTGGCCGTCAGCCGCCCAAACGAGCTTTTACTCGTCCTTTTGACGTTAGTGCAGAAGTTTCTTGTACTTTGAAACGTGATGTCGGTAGTTTTTCACGTCAG
This sequence comes from Palaemon carinicauda, assembly GCF_036898095.1. Taxonomy (NCBI): domain Eukaryota; kingdom Metazoa; phylum Arthropoda; class Malacostraca; order Decapoda; family Palaemonidae; genus Palaemon; species Palaemon carinicauda. The sequence continues at coordinate 74,353,857 of NC_090742.1, read as the reverse complement.
TCACGTGACATGGATCATCCCTCGCTGCAGTCCCGTGTTGACTTTCAGCCGCTGCCGCAGTCTCGTGTTGATGTTCAGCCGCTGCCGCAGTCTCGTGTTGACGTTCAGGACGTTCGCCAACCGGCTCAGTTGCCTCGACTTAACGTTGAGCGTCAATCACCGCAGTCGAAGGTTGTTTTGACTGGTCAGTCTATGCAGTCAAGGCAGTTCCGACGTGACGTCGAGCGTCCATCAACTCCTGTTGTTGTTGTTGGTCGGTCACAAGGTTTTCAGTCCTTTTAGCAGCGACGTGACGTCGCTTCCTCTACTGCTACTGCTGCTCCTTTGCTTATTGACATTGCCTGTCAAGCTTTGCCGCCGCGGCAGGTCTCTCCTTTTCATGAGACTCGGCAATTGTCGGACGAGGTTCCTTCAGATGAGGAAGTTGCTGATCATCCTCCTACTGATATTCCTTTGGGCATTTTGTCAGACGGGGAAGAGCCTAAAGCTGCTCAGTCCTCTATGGACTTTAAGAAAATCATGCTGATTTTTAAGGATCTTTTTCCGGACCATTTTGTAACTTCTGCTCCTCGTTCTCCTCCGTCAGAGTTTGCGCTAGGCCTAGCTACTTCGAAGCCTTCGTTTACAAAGCTAGTGCTCTCTCGCTCTTCTAAGAGGGCTTTATGTTTGCTAGGCGACTGGTTGATTACCAGGAGGAGTTTGGGGAAGACAGCCTTTGCTTTCCCTCCTTTTAAACTAGCTTCTAGAGCGAGCGTCTGGTATGACACGGGAGAAGTTCTCGGCTTGGGAGTTCCTGCCTCTGCCCAGGGAGACTTCTCAAGCCTCGTAGACTCTCCCCGTCGCCTGGCCATGAGACGCTCTAAAGTTTACTGGTCCTCCTCGGACCTTGACCATCTCCTCAAAGGGGTTTACAGGGCCTTCGAAGTTTTTAACTTCTTAGATTGGTCACTAGGAGCCTTAAGCAGGAAGATCTCGTCGGCCGACCGGGATGTTTCTGTGCTTATTATGTCCTGCATGGACAAAGCCATCCGTGATGGCTCTAATGAGCTCGCCGCTACCTTTACGGCTGGAGTCCTGAAGAAGAGGGAGACTCTTTGCTCATTCCTTTCGGCAGGAGTAACTCCCTGCCAAAGGTCGGAGCTTCTCTTTGCCCCGTTGTCATCTACCTTGTTTCCTCAGCAGTTGATCAAGGATATTGCGGCTTCTCTGGTGCAGAAGGATACCCACGACCTGATGGCTATGTCTGCTCGCAAGGCTCCTCCTTCATCGTCTTATGTCGTAAGACCCAAGATCGATACCCCAGCGACGAGGTTTATCCCGCCCTTTCGTGGCAGAGCCCCCAGTAGGGGAGGCGCTCGTGCCGACAGTAAAAGAGGCAAGAGGAGAGGATCCAAGTCCTCCCGTGGCAGAATCTGACTGCCCACGTCCTCAGACAGCGGTAGGGGCCAGACTGAACAACTTCTGGCAGGCCTGGGAGAAGAGGGGTGCAGACCGAGAGTCTGTGTTGTTGCTCAAGGAGGGGTACAAAATACCTTTTGTACGCAGACCTCCTCTAGTAACAGTTCCTTTAGACCTCTCTCCAAGGTATCGAGAGGAGTCAAGGAGACAAGCTCTACATAAGCAGGTTTCTCAGTTGCTAGAGAAGGGAGCGGTGGTGAAAGTCTCGGACCTTCAATCACCGGGATTTTACAACCGTCTCTTCCTAGTCCCAAAGCATACAGGAGGTTGGAGACCAGTGCTGGATGTCAGTGCGCTCAACGTTTTTGTTGTAAAAACAAAATTTACGATGGAGACCACGAAGTCCGTCCTAGCAGCGGTCAGAGAGGGAGACTGGATGGTCTCTCTCGACCTGCAGGATGCGTACTTCCACATTCCTATACACCCGGATTCTCAACCGTATCTGAGGTTTGTATACAGGAATGTGGTGTACCAGTTCCGAGCACTGTGCTTCGGCCTCAGCTCTGCTCCTCTCGTGTTTACGAGGCTCATGAGGAATGTGGCAAAATTCCTTCATTTATCGGGAATTCGAGCCACCCTGTACCTGGACGACTGGCTACTCAGAGCATCGTCCCATCATCGCTGTCTGCAGGACCTTCAATGGACGTTGGACCTTGCAAAGGAGTTGGGACTGTTAGTGAACTTAGAAAAGTCTCAACTGAATCCCTCCCAGACGATTCTCTATTTGGGGATGGAGATTCGCAGTCTAGTTTTTCGGGCTTTTCCGTCTGCCGCCAGGATAGATCAAGCCTTGCTCAAAGTCCGCCTCATGCTGAAAAAAGACCGTTGCTCAGTGAGAAGTTGGATGAGCCTCCTAGGGACTCTGTCATCCCTGGAACAATTTATCTCACTAGGGAGACTTCACCTTCGCCCTCTCCAGTTCCATCTAGACTCCCATTGGAACAAGGGCAAGACTTTGGAAGCTGTGTCAATCCCGATCTCCGAGCCAGTAAAACCGTGCCTGAACTGGTGGGACAGCAACATAAGTCTGCGAGAGGGTCTGTCCCTGGCGGTCAAGAACCCAAACCACGTGTTGTTCTCAGACGCGTCGGATTTGGGTTGGGGAGTGACTCTGGACGGTCTGGAATGTTCGGGTCTTTGGACGTCGGATCAGAGGAGCCTGCACATCAACTGCAAGGAGCTGTTGGCTGTTCACTTGGCCTTGACGAGTTTCGAGTCTTCTACGAAACAAAGTGGTAGAAGTGAATTCGGACAACACCACAGCCTTGGCGTACATCTCCAAGCAAGGAGGCACTCACTCCCACACACTGTTCGTCATCGCAAGGGACCTCCTCATCTGGTCAAAAGATCGAGGCATCTCACTGTTGACAAGATTCATCCAGGGGCACTTGAACGTCTTGGCAGACTGTCTCAGTCGGAGAGGTCAGGTGATCCCCACAGAATGGACCCTCCACAAGGACGTGTGCAAGAGTCTTTGGATGACTTGGGGTCAACCTACCATAGACCTCTTTGTCACCTCGTTGACCAAAAGGCTCCCGACCTATTGCTCTCCAGTCCCAGATCCAGAGGCGGCCCACATAGATGCTTTTCTGCTGGACTGGTCTCACCTGGACGCTTACGCATTCCCGCCGTTCAAGATCATCAACAAGGTACTGCAGAAGTTCGCCTCTCACGAAGGGACAAGGTTGACGTTGGTTGCTCCCCTCTGGCCCGCGAGAGAGTGGTTCACAGAGGTACTTCAATGGCTGGTAGACGTTCTAAGGAGTCTGCCTTTAAGGATGGATCTCTTACGGCAGCCCCTCGTAAGGAGTCTTCATCAAAGCCTCCCCGCGCTTCGTCTGACTGCCTTCAGACTATCGAAAGACTCTCAAGAGCTCGAGGATTTTCGAAGGAGGCAGCCAGAGCGATCGCGAGGTCTAGGAGAGCATCTACCATCAAGGTCTACCAGTCGAAGTGGGAGGTCTTTAGAGACTGGTGCAAGTCATCATCCATTTCCTCTTCCAGTACCTCTGTAGCCCAAATTGCAGACTTTCTCCTGCATCTGAGAAATGTTCGCTCCCTCTCTGCTCCCACTATTAAGGGCTACAGGAGCATGTTGGCTTCTGTGTTCAGACGGTGTCCGGTCAATTCGTCAACGGCAATTCGTTGTTGCTCAATTCGTCGTTGCTCAATTGATCGTAGCTCAATTTGTCCCCAAGTCAATTCGTCGTTGGGCAAATCGTCGAGTTCAATGATTTATTTTCGCATTCTCGACACCTTTTTTTTTTTTTGTCTTACATATTGGACCCTTTTTGCTTCCTCAAAAAAGAAATTGTCTAATGGCAATTTTAGTTCAAAAGTACTTTTTAAAACTTTGCTCCTTAAAAAAAAAAGAATTGTCTAACGATAATTTTAGCTCAAAAGTACTTTTTAAAACTTTGCTCCTTAAAAAAAGAATTGTATAGCGACAATTTTAGCTTGAAAGTAGTTTCTAGAAACTTTTCTTCTAATATTGCATCTTTTTTAGGAAAGGGGGAAGTTACAATATAAATATAAAAAAAAGTGTAGTGTTTATTTTCAGTCAAATTTATAGTACAAGATAATATATAATGAAAATAGTAGACAAGTTACGATAAAATTCTTATAAATTTTGGTTAAGCATTTAATTTCTAAAATTTAAGATTGTGTGCGATTGTTTTCAGAAAGGTAATTTTTTGGTTGGGATCATATCTCTCCATGTCATTCTTTATATGCAAATTCATGTCTCTATATTTTTCATTTTGCATTGGCTCATCTCCTTGGATAAATTTCTGCAGTTTGGAACTAGCAAACCTTTCCTCACATTTCAAAACATCTATGAGCTTCCAAATATTTGGATGACTCATATTCACTGTGTCTTTTAGTGCGCTGTGGTAGGCTTCTAAATTTTTTGTAGTTCTAGCAATCCCAGACATGCAGCTATCCCAAACATTCCAAATAGTTATTGGATATGGTGGTTCAAGACGTTGCCTCCTTTCTCCTCTTCCTCTAAGGGGTCCTATGTAATTATTCTCAAAATAGGAAACTACTGACTGTGGCATATCATCATCATCTACAAGTTCCTCGTAGCCATCGACAACTGTCATCTTGGTGATATCTTCTCTTCATTCCTTCTTGAACTATATGCTTGGACACATTTTATCCTAAATGAAACAAGCAGCACGCTAAATTGGAGGCAGGAAACGATTCAAGAAATCCATTATGCGCTGCTTTTTCAAAAGCCATAAGTATGCAATCTGGGCATTCGTCCTGCAGCAATTCATTTATTTTGGCAAAAAGTCTATTATATGTGTTTTGGCTTTTGTTTGATAGTAATGCAAACAATCGTGGGACATTTTAATTATCGATCTGTACGTGCACTATATATAATTGAAAAATATACTAGAACAGCATTGAAATGTTCTGTCTGCCGCCCAAATCTTGTACACTTTTAAGTGTCTCAGCGCTTCAACACTTGCAAATATCAATATTCTGCTTGAATCTTCGATTCCACTATCATACTTTAAAAAAATTTCATTAGTGTCTAAGCATGAGTATTCACTTGGAATGGAGAACCCAACATTTGTTTGTGGGGTTGGGGGATAATTAAAATCTGCTTGCCTCCAACGTCTGATATTCTTATTGAGTTGTTCCAACCGAGGAATTTGTGATAAAGCACATTCGTTTAACTTTTCAACTTCACCAGCAATTATTGAGCGAGGTGCATCACGAGATGAAATTGACTTTACTTTAATATTTGAGACCAAAGTCTTCGCATTTACCTCGGCGGCTGTTGAAGCGTGATTGTGGATACCAACCTTCTTAATCTCTATATAGTTTTCATCAGTATGAAGTCTCGCCTTGCATGCACGATTTTCACACCTCCAGTAGATCTTCAGTCTGTCTGCACTCTCCTTATTCTTAGTATATATATAATTGTCTTCATCAACAACTTTGTTTTTTCCTTTCTCTGAAATTAAAATCTTGCAGGTAGCCATGTTGTTGGATGGGTGTATTCTTTAGAAGTAACTCTATCTAAGTAAATACCTTTTGTTTCTAACTGTCCAAAACAGGAAAATAATAAATAAAACAGTTAAACAACCTAGTGTCTTTTAACTTGGGGACAAATTGCCCAACGACGAATTGACTTGGGGATAAATTGAGCAACGATGAATTGAGCGGGACGAATTGGGCAACGACGAATTCACCAGGGACGAATTGCCCTAGGCTTGGATCTGTCCAATAATAAAGATCTCCAAGATCTCCTTAAGTCCTAAGAGACATCTAAGGAGCGTCGTATGTCAACTCCTGGTTGGAACTTAGACGTGGTCCTAAGGTTCCTAATGTCCGACAGGTTTGAGCCATTACATTCAGCCTCCCTGAAGGATCTCACCCTGAAGACGCTTTTTTTGGTGTGCTTGGCTTCGGCTAAAAGGGTCAGTGAGATCCATGCCTTTAGTAAAAACATCGGCTTCTCTACAGATAAAGCCACATGTTCACTTCAGCTTGGTTTCTTGGCCAAAAATGAACTGCCTTCTCGTCCTTGGCCTAAATGTTTTGATATACCTTGCCTATCAGAGATCGTAGGCAACGAGGTTGAAAGAGTACTGTGCCCTGTTAGAGCTCTTAAGTTTTATTTAGCTCGTACCAGACCTTTACGAGGTGGATCTGAGGCCTTATGGTGCTCTGTTAAGAAGCCTCATTGCCTATGTCTAAAAATGCTTTATCGTATTTTATTATATTTTTAATCCGAGAGGCTCATTCTCACTTAAGTGAAAAAGATCGTTGTTTACTTAAGGTCAAGACGCACGAAGTAAGAGCCATAGCAACTTCCGTGGCTTTTAAGCAAAACAGATCTCTGCGAAGTATTATGGACGCGACCTTTTGGAGGAGCAAATCGGTGTTCGCTTCATTTTACTTAAAAGATGTCCAGACTCTTTATGAGGACTGCTACACACTGGGTCCATTCGTTGCAGCGAGTGCAGTAGTGGGTGAGGGTTCTACCACTACATTCCCTTAATCCCAATATCCTTTACTCTTCTCTTGAAATGTTTTTAATCTTGTCTTGGGTTGTACGGAAGGCTGAGAAGTCTTTCGCATCCTTTTTGATTTGGCGGGTGGTCAAATGTCGTTTCTTGAGAGCGCCCAGATTAAGGGTGTTGATGAGGTCCTGTTGTATGGGTGGTCGCCCTGGATATAACAGCTCCTGGGAGTCTTTCAGCATCCTGAGAGGATGGCTGGGCTTCGTGAGGAAAGCGGACTAATAAGGCAGAGTAATCGTCAGAGTCAGCTTCCTTACCAGGTACCTATATTTAATTGGGTTTTGTTATGATATAATTGTCAAAAACTCATGAGCATATACACCTTTATTGTATTAATACTGGTCTCTACCCACCACCATGGGTGTGATTCAGCTATTATATATTCACCGGCTAAGTTTAATATTTAAAAATGATTATAAAATAAATTTTTTGGGCTCAAGCCATGGCGTCCTGATGGAAGGTTCCTTTTTGGTAGCTTCCTTGGGTAAATAACTACTAAGATATTCCCAGAGAATTTAACCACAGGTTATCACAGAATTCTAACTTCTGGAGCGAGTATCCTAAAGGTTTCCCTTTTAAGACATCGTATATCAACAGGGGACGCATGTATTAACGCGCCACATAGCTATCTACACCCCGAACTGAGTTAATGCTTCGGTGTGTAAGAGCTGAGAATAGCTGGGAGCCGTTCCATAGCTAATCTCATTCGTGGCTACTTCTGGTACTCGAGACGTAAACAAACGGGCGCCATTGCTTAAATGACGTCACGTCCGTCTTCATCCTTTGTTCAGTAGCTCGCCCTACTTAGACGGATTTTCCCTGTGCTTTACTTATCGCTTTGCATCTACGTTATGTCGCTACCTTCAGCCTCGCCTTCTTCTGGAAAGTTGAGTACAAGGTTCAGGCAGAGTAATCGTCAGAGTCAGCTTCCTTACCAGGTACCTATATTTAATTGGGTTTTGTTATGATATAATTGTCAAAAACTCATGAGCATATACGCCTTTATTGTATTAGTACTGGTCTCTACCCACCACCATGGGTGTGATTCAGCTATTATATATTCACCGGCTAAGTTTAATATTTAAAAATGATTATAAAATAAATTTTTGAATATACTTACCCGGTGAATATATAAATTAAAGGCCCTCCCTTCCTCCCTGATAGAGACCCAGCAGAATGAGAACTGGAGCTGTTTACAAGTATATGCGGTATCTGGCCGATAGTCGGCGCTGGTGGTCACACCCGCAACCTTCATGGCGATCGCTCGCGAGTTTTTGGTTTCTGTCGAGCCGTCCGAGACGTCAGCTATTATATATTCACCGGGTAAGTATATTCAAAAATTTATTTTATAATCAAAATATCCTTTTAAACTTTATGACTTAAAAATTTTAGGTGTGATTCTTGATAGCAAATTTACTTTTGAGAAACATATTTGCTCTGTCTTTTCTTCAATTGCACAAACAATGGGCTTATTGAGAAAGTATTTTAAGATTTTTAGTGGTCAATCTATTCTGAAGAAGTGTTTTAATGCTTTCATTCTACAGTACCTAGTTTTGAGCATTGTTCTCCTGTTTGGTCTCCAGCTGCTGAATTTCATCTTAATTTGTTGGACAGGAACCTACGGTCTACTGCATTATATTTCTTATTCCTGATTAAGATATTAATCTCTGGCACCGTCATTCAGTTAGTTTGTCATGTTGCATAAGATTCATCATAATTCTGACCGTCCTATACATTTTGATCTTCCCAGACAGTGCCATCCTTTTTGAATGATAATAATAATTACTGGCATCTGTACTGTATGTGGTTACCATCCATATCTCCAGGCTGAATTTGTGCTGTCCAGCCTTGCCCATTCTCCTTTCTCCTGGTTCCTGTCACTGATGGTTCTCCCAAGCTACAATCAGGACTCCATGTCCTTTTCCTTTTCAGTCTTTTCTCTCTTTCAGTGTGCAATGTGAATACGAGTGGTTTTTCAGGTAGTATGCAGACTTTTCCTGGCCTTGAAAGGCACCCATTTTGAAACTTTATGAGCGGGGTCGAGATAGTTCCTCACTCATCATGCCCGAACTGCCATGGTAAATTATGTTCTATTGATTCACCATATTACTGTATTTTTCTAGTTCAGGAATAAGTATTGGGCCAACCATAAGAAGAAGGCTTGGAAAGATAGATCTTCCAATTCTTCTTCCCTTGAGGGTAAGAAATGGAAGTGTCTTCATGGAATGCATAATCTTTCCCACTCCAATCCTTCTCTACTGGAGTTACAGGGAACTATTGTAACTGGAGATGATGGCCATAGTAGATTTTTATTAGTTGTTCCATAGCTGAAATACAAACCAACGCTATTTATAGGGGTATTACTTTCGGCGAAGATGAAAGGATGAGCCATTAAAATTTAGCGAGGTTAACTACCCATCCCTCTAGTTAGCGGGATGGTAGGAGCGGATAGCTTGCTACTCCTCCCATCACACACCTGTGATTGAGCTCACTTTGCTTTTGGCTTGAAGTTGGATGGAGAGTGGTTGTCAACGCTCTTCCTCCTCACCTTTTTGGACTGCCATTAATCTTTGACTTTTTAACTTATACAGTATACTGTATATATATATATGAAAACATATTTAATGTTTTTATATGTTGTAGGATTTCTTTTCAGTGTTGTGCTCTCTGTGTGACAGAGTAGCATGACAGGTTCTCAAGGACGGAGAACCTTCCCTTCCGACCTTTCTTCCTTGGTCATCTGTCTTCCCGTTGGCGGATGTGCAACCTGGCCGCCACTTCAGGGGAATCATCATCATTGGAATACTCTTCCATTCGGCTGTTATGGTTGCCTTCCCATCTATGTGTTCTTAGCAGAATCTGGTGGGGAAAGAGTGTGTGGCCGCTCACTCATGGGCAGCCGGCAGGATACTCCGCAGGGGTAACACCTTTCCCGTTCATGGGTTAGGTTGCACTTCGGAATAGTTTTCTTCATTAATCAAGTAAAATTATAACTGTTGTAATTTAATTTTCAGCTTCGTCTCTGTGGGGTCCCCCTCCTTCCTCCCGGAGGGTTGTGGTTCTCTCGAGTAGCTATTTTTCTCAGCTGAATTAATTAATTATAATTCATGTTTTGGTACAGTTTTTATGTTGCCGCTCCCCTTCTCCCATCGATATCAGCTGGGGATGGTAGTGTGCTCCTTATTTTGTGTCTGTTCTCTTGGTGGATGCCTTTCCCGTCTGCAGACTAAGGGCTCCTCCCGAGGTAGTTTTTGGTATATAATTTGCTTTGTTTTTCCTCAGATAATCGACGTAGAAGAGCAGTACCTGTCGTCGAGGGGGAAACCTGTCACTGTGCCATCACTTTCCTGTTCTGCGCCTGTGGCAATTCCTGATCAACACGCTAACCTCGGGAAACTAGCTCCAGCTATGTTTTCTCAGGTAACACTCGATGCAGACCTTCAACTTGAACAAGGCTTGTTGATGGGAAGCAAAGAGCGCTGCCTAGAGGTCCCCCTCAATGCGTTGCATTTCTTTCCCTTCGGAGGGAGAGTTTTCCTCCCCAGATGTTGGCCTCTGTTTTTCTCTTCCGAGAGAAAACTTCCCTTCATCATCTCTATGTCTCTCCTACAAGGGCTCCCCTTTCTAGCAAAGGGGCTCTCAGAGAGACTCCTCTTCGGAGACCTGCTGACGGTCAGGTTGCTGTTCAATATTGGGTTGGTGGCAGAAGTCCTCGCCGTGTTAGTCCTCCTATTCGCCTTCAGGGTGCTTCTGCTCCATTGATGAAAAGACACCTCTTCACATCCTCGCCTCCAAGGTCTTCCTCTTTGGAGGAACCTGCCCAGCCTGCCTCTTTTGGTTTCCGACCTTCGCTTCCCTCATCGGCCTTTGCTCAACGAACTTTGGTTCATTCATCACCTGCAAGGGATCGTTCTTGATCTCCTCCTGAGTATGTGTCACCTCACGTTAGCCACATTTCTCCTCCTGAGCTCCCAGCTGCAGTTCATCAGCAGTGTTCTCCGTCTCGTCAGCCATCTGCTCGATGTTCTTCTGCTCGTCAGGTTCACCATCAACCTTCAACGTGAGAATTACCCACCGTCCCGTCAGCTCGTAGATTGCCTAGTGCCTAGCCATTGCGTACAGCTGACGACTCGTTCAATCTCTCATAAATTGCCTGCTATGCGAGAATTGCTTACAGTTCGACAGCTGCCTGCGACGCGTGACCCGCTTGCAGCTCATTAATCGCCTGCTGTTCCAGCTGTTCGGAATTACGTACTCGTCAGCGTCGGGAACTTCGATCTCCTACCCGACACCGTTCTCATGCTTCTCGCAACCAAAACGTGCCAATCACCATCAGAGCGTAAAACGCCCAATGGTGCAGGAATTGTCGGCCCACTTCCTCGTCCAATGATTCGTAGCTTGTCAGTGCTTAAACTCTCATTGCTCAACAAGCCAGGGTTCAGCTGTTGCGCATAGCTGAGGAGGTTGTTCCTAGTTTCTATTTTAAAGGAGACTTCCTGTCAAGGCTGACACTTAGGAAGACTGGGTAAGGCTAGTTTTCCAATTCTTTGTAGTCCCATTGGATCTTTAGCTTTCTATTTACCTGGCAATTGTTCAGGTGGAAGGTACACACCTGTGTTTTGCTTGGATTGGCATTGAGGTGCCACTTTTTGTAGGTGGATAGGGTAGTCAAGGCACTTGACAATTTTTCTCCGATGGTGGTCAAGGAGTTTGATTGTGTGGAAATATACAGGTCCTCTGCTTATATGTACCTGTGGATTATCTGATACTATGGCTGGTCATTTGTATAGATGTTAAATAGTGTTGGCGCCAGCACTGACTTGTGAAAGGCTGTTGTTCTGGATCCTCTACCTGCTTTCCTGCCATCCATTTCCAAGAAGAATTGCCGATTTGTGAGCAGTGATTCAATGATGTGGACTATGCTGGCATTCCGTATACTGTCGGTTTGGGCCACCTTCAGAAGAAGTCCTCAATGGTTTACAGTCATGTGCTGCCGTAAGGTCGACAAAGACTTTACTGGAGATTTGCTTCTTTTCAAACTCATCCTTGATGTATTGCGTAAGGTTTATTACATGACTGTAGTAGGACTGACCTGGTCTAAAGCCAGCTTGGTCTGGTATCAGTTGTTCTTCAACAGTTGGTTGGATACGCGCTAATTTTTACAGGATACACAATAAGGATATTGTTCGATAGCTTTTGGGGGATAATGGGTCTTTCCTTGGTTTCAGCAAGGCCACTGCTCTCGCTCTTCGCCAAATCTTTGCGATTTGGTAGGTTGTTTCACAGGAATTGAATAGCAAATGGCATTTGTTTTGTCTCCGAAATGTAAGATTTCTGATGTTATGCCATCTAGGCCGGCTGTCTTGCCAGATTTGAGATGTTTCATGGCAGCTTTTCATTTAATGAACAGTTGGAAGTCATTGTCACTTTCTTGCATGATATGGTCCATGTCTTGTCTCATTTTCTTTAGGGAACTTCACTCTTTATAGCTTGTTTCACAGGAATTGAATAGCAAATGGCATTTGTTTTGTCTCCGAAATGTAAGATTTCTGATGTTATGCCATCTAGGCCGGCTGTCTTGCCAGATTTGAGATGTTTCATGGCAGCTTTTCATTTAATGAACAGTTGGAAGTCATTGTCACTTTCTTGCATGATATGGTCCATGTCTTGTCTCATTTTCTTTAGGGAACTAAACTCTTTATAGCGAGGCATATTGTTCAGCAGTAGTTGTGCTACCTAGTTGGGGGTTACAAGCTTACAGCAGCTAGTCCAGGTTGGGGGTTACGGCAGCTAATCTAGGTTGGGGGTTACGGCAACTAATCTAGGTTGGAGCTTCTTATCAGAGTTCAGTTTATCGATGGTTGCCCAGGCTTTTATGCTCTTATGAGTCATGTCTATGGTAGTTATGACTTCTTGCTAGAATTCTTTCGTTGCTGGTTGAGGCCAGAATTGCCTCTCAACGTTCCACAGTTCTTTCAGCAAAGGGATCTTCATTACAGTATATGCCTGGATGTACTTCATGCACTGCTTTTTTATTTGTTTGTTGAAACCTGCAATGTATCTCTTCCTGCAGCCTCAAGGATGTGTTTCTTTTTAACTACCAAAACCGGTGATTGGAAGTCATTGTAGTGGTTTGGGACTGGGTTGTTTTGTATATCCTAATCTCCAGGTCTGACTCAGAGCTTTCCAAATTCACCTTGCACAAGTTGAATCTGGGCCTGGGTTTAGTTTGTTGGGGACTGATCATAGGTTTTGTGTCTGTTATTGGTCAGTGTTGCGATTTTGGTTTAAGTTTACCGTAAGATTCTTTCAACATTTTGGTAATGTCTCGATGAGGCAAACACTGTCTGGATTATATTTGGTGAGTTTGTGGCCATGTGAAGTTTGTTGTTATTAGTACAGTGGTAACGTGTTTGCCTCGCATTCGCGTGGCAAGAGATCGATCCCCGCCCAGGGCCGTGAGTTTAAGCTGTTTACTGGGGAGGCTTCTTCTGTGGTAGGGCACCACAGTGGGGGGTTGGGCTTGTCCAGCTGACGTTCTGGTGAGCATCTATTCTGATGGAACTGGAACTGAAACCAGACACCGTTAACCTTTAATGATTTCAGTGTCCACCTAGAGGATTTCCAGCCCGCCAACTAAGATGTCTTTGCTGTTCAGGATTATGAATTTATTCCGGGCAAAGATAGCACTTCCCAGGACAAGACTTAAGTGGGATATTACTAGGTGCATGCCAGGTATCCATGATGGAACCAGATCCTTGTGTGTCTCTTGTAGACAAAGTATATTGGCTCCTAAGATAGCAGGAAGTTCTGATTTGGTTGCAGATATTCCTTTAGCATTGAAGCATATGATTCTGAATTTGGCCGTCCTCTTGTTCAGGGGTCGAGGAATTATCCCTTTGACACCCCTTTATAGGTTTCCTTCATCTTAAACTTTTTGCTCCAAAGCTTCTTGGTTTCCTTGATATTCTGTGTACACTGCAATCAGAATTAAATCATCAATGTAGACAACAATGGTAATTATAGCTGCCCCCTCTCTCTATGAAAACATGGGGGTCAGCCATACATTGTATAAAGCCAAGAGAGAGAAAGTATACAGTAAATGCACTATTTCAACAGACTTACTAGCTTTAAATCATAGAGACTTCTTAAGGTGACATTGAATTCGCATGTCCTGGATTCACATTACACTTGGGTTGCTCTATGTACAGTAGATCGCTTCTAAAGTACCATTTAAAAATGCAGTTTCAACATCCATTTGATGGATGTGGAACTACTTTCCAACTGCAAATGCCACTGGAGTACGAATTAATGGGAAAATGTCCCCTAATAAGCCGATAACTATAAGATCCTTAAAATCTTCCACTCTTCCATCACTTGTGTACTTAGGTTTATACACCCACCTACAGCCAAAAACTTGTCTGTTGGGTAGTAGCTCAACCAGATCCCAAGCCTCAATTAGGAAATTATATTCAACATCTGCAACATGCTTCCACTGAGAACAATATTCCTTGTTTAGAATTTCAGAGTGCTTGTTGCTCAGTTACTTGTTACATGCATAAAGCGCTGTGTTGAGCGTGATCAGCCACTCTTAACCCGAGCAAATGCTTAGATGAATTTCTCCTTGGTGTGCTTCTGCTCGGGAACATCAGATTTAGTTGTAGGAGGAATATCCCTCTTTCCAATGCAGTAGGAATATCTTCCACCTGATTAGTAGAAGAGATAAATCGTTCTTGAGGTACCAAAATGCTTCATTGAAAGAAACATCTCTGCCAATGACCAACATCAAGGTAACAGAATTACAGTATTCAAGCAATACCCTTAGCAAGTTTTTATCTTGAATAAAAAAGCATCAAGTTTCAGTCTTAACCATTTTCTTACTAGTAATGTTAGGAACCCAGCCATATTCAAAATATCTGATAATGATTACTCAAAAGTCTTTGCAGCTTCACTTATTGGTTTTGGACCAGAAAGCCTGGGAGGCCATTCAGCACCCAAAGCGAGGAGAAAGATTGGGGATCTGAATACCCTGCAGTTGCACTATAAAGTTGAAGTGAAGTGATTAGACAGCAAGAATGACGACGAGAAATTGAAACTGAGGTATAGTAAAAGACTGAAAGTGTGATTGTAGCTAGGGGCCATTGGAATATGGTATGGGCCATCGAGCAATGGCTACATTACACCGTAAGGAGCACTGGTGAGTGGTGACATTAACCGCCTGGGACAGCATCCCTTCTGTCCCTGGATGTGTACACTTTTTAGTCTTCTTCTTGACAACCATTCTAGATTGATTTTTTCCCTCTTGTGTCAAACCTTTCCATTTTTACTTCATGGTTGAATGGCAGGCATGCATGACCACCTCCAGCCAGAGTGCCAGGCTACAGGGCCCTTGCTCCTCAATCCAGTGCCCCTCCTAGTGGCGTAGTGCATTCAGTGTAGGCTACCTCACATAACATAACTCATTTTGTAACTTGTATACTGCTGATAATATTGTAAGGTCTTTAAAAGTGCCCTTTCAGTCCCTAACTGCGTCCACTTTTTTATTTTTTTTTACTTCCCCACCCTTCCTTTTATCTTTCTTGCTGTCCAACTTTTTTAACTCAAGCTTAACAAAGCATATTGCAAGGTATACCTTGAATTGTTTAAGCCACATTTGGTTTAAACAACGTGAATCAAGCACCTTATGAACATCACAGTTTTAGATAACGGTGATTATGAAGTCTCTCGCTATGGGAAATAACAGGAATTATTTTGTTAAAAAGAAAAAAAATCCCATTTTCCCTGTGGGTATTTGCAAGATGACATAGTATACCTTTACGTGACACCAAGGACTTTTTCTTATACACCATAAATATAACTAGAGAAAATTTCACGTAACAAGACTAAGTTTATGTCCATTTCTGTTTTCTGTGCTGTCCTTAAACTGTTTGTTTATGTACTAGTTAATAGCTTTTTCAGAATCTCGTTTTGTCCTTTTTCAATGTTTCCTTAAAACAAAAATATTTAGAGGGATTAAGACAATGTTAAAAATACGGATAAGTATTCTTAATAGATCTTAAGAGTATTCCTAAAATAGTCTAAATTATGTTGATTTTTACGTCAACATATTACGGAAAAGCCAACCGTACATTTTTTTTTTTTTAACAGAAACCACGAATGCTCTTGGGTAGCGGATATTTATATATTGCTTATATATGGAAGATACTTTCACTAACCTTTCGCTAATTTTGATGATCCATAGATACCCATGGTGATGACCAAGGTTTGGGTCCGAATTCTGCATTTGATCCTTAAATACATATAAATTTTGCTACAAGATCTCGTGTGTACTAATGTATAAACCATTCTTTCAGTTTCACAACGAACGTTATGCGTACCGATGCTATGATTACTGGAAAGTTGTGATTACACTTACAGCATAGGCAATATTTATCAACATAGTTCAGAGCCTCAGATGGTTTATGACGGCAGCACGCGAGCCATCTAAGGTTAGTAGGGTACTTGTCAAAACCAGCCATTTAAACTTTCAACTGCCGTGGGCTTTCCACAACTGCTTCATAATGACCCGTAATAATCCTGGCATTACCTGGAAATAGGGGAGGAAGTACAGTATGCCGTGCCACCTCAGATCTTAGGTTTAATGTCACCTACGACAGTCAGAACGATAAATGAGAAGACAGTTCTCGAAAGTATACTAAAAAGAAAAAAAAAAACAAAAAACGGGGGAATGTTTAAACAGACTGACAAATGACGAACCATTCTTTTTTTTTTTTTTTTGGGGGGGGGGGGGTTGAATTTTAGGTTGGAGGAGCGGTTGAAACGTTCAGGAGGAGTTTTGTGCTCACGTTTAGAAGTTCAAAACTTCAGACAGCGCAGTCATCCTTGTTAAGTGGTGGGAGTAAGGTGTGCTCAGTCGTTTGCTTGTTAACCTTTTCCGCTCTTGGTAATATTTGTGAAGTAAGTTAACATTTTAACTGATTTTTTAAGAAAAATGAAAGTAAAAAAGAAAGAAAAGCCATTGATACTATATTAAGATTTGAATGTCCTTTATAAACCTAGGCCTAGTGTGTAAACCGTTGTTTTATTGTGTGATTTGGCTATTAGGCCACGTTAACATTATTGTAGGATGATAATTAGAAGGATTTCGTAACCTATCCAGTAAAGATTTGTTTGTGTTCTTTTGATATACAAATGGCAAGTGTTAAGTAGCCTTATCAAATACGTTAGATATCTTAATTTGAATTGCCATGTATATATAGGCTACAAACGACTTGCTGTAATGAGTGTCATGTTTTTAGTTTTACTTGATCGTGATTATCAATGTTGGATTATTTGACTACTGACAAATAAAAAATCGTTGATAAACAGTAAGTTTATTATAACACTGCTATATAGTTGTAACAAATAGGCCTAGTTCTGCATAAAATAATTTTTGTATATGTGTAGGCTTTGATCTTTTGTTTATTTTACAATTTGTTTTAACAGCAATTACGAATCGGTCTAGCATAACTATTTGTTTTTGCTTTTTTTTTTTGTACTCTTGCAGCAAATGTTTTTATTTTGACCAGGCTGACATGTGTCTTTTATACTTTATATATGACATATCTGTTTTGATGTTGTTACTGTTTTTAGAATGATTTATTGTTCATTTTTTCATCATTTATTTATTTCCTTATTTCCTTTCCTCACTGGGCTATTTTTCCCTATTGGAGCTCTTGGGCTTATAGCATCTTGCTTTTCCAACTAGGGTTGTAGCTTGGCTAATAATAATAATAATAATAATAATAATAATAATATAACCCCTTCAAAGAACTATTATACACACAATGTTCCTGCTGACCGGATGTGAACCCTAGACCCCCCTGTTTCGGACATTCCGCTATCATTACGAACTTAATCGTGGTTCGTACGTTACTCACAGTAACTCACTGCCCGAGGGCTACATGATGATGACATGGCGACCGTCCATTTGTCATGCTTGTAGGAAGCTTGGTGGTTTGGCTGGATGTAAATCTTGCATACTGCTGATTATTATTATTATTAGTAGTAGTAGTAGTAGTAGTAAAACTACAACCCTAGTTGGAAAAGCAAGATGTTATAATCCCAAGGACTCCAGCAGGGAAAAATAGCCCAGTAAGGAAAGGAAATGAGTTAACGATATAAGAAGTAATGAGAAATGGAAATAGAATAATTTAGAAACATTAAAACATTTCATATTTAAACTAATAAAGGACTCATGTCAGCCTGTTCAACATGAAAATATTTGCTGCAAGTTCGAACTCTTGAAGCTCTACTGATTCAATCCTCATGATAGTAGTATACGTTCTTCTACTCATTGTTGTAGAATATAGCCTAAATTTCGATTCAATTTAGTCATTGTCAAAAAGTGGTGTTATTTATACTAGTAGTCAATATCTAATGTCATTCCTATATAGTGGGACTCCATAGCAGTTAGTTTCGCCTAAGGTGCAGTTAGGCATTATACTCCAGACTTTGCTGCGTTCCTTCGTCCCCTATAGCTGCACTTGCTTTATATCCCTTACTTGACTATCTCCTTTCCCGTTTCTTCCAATCTCTTCTACTTTCTCCATCATAGTGCAACTACGAGGGTGTCCCTTGGCTGCGTCAGGATGCTGGATGTCCTCTCCCTCAGTGCTTGGCTCTATAATAGCTTTATGCTTCAGTTTATGACCAAATGACCTCGCCTGAAGATATTAAATGACTTGCTCTTGCTCGACATAAAGCAATTATCAAAAATGCTCACCACTTAGGATAAAACTCTTATGCACTTTTAAACACACCTATTCATACATTTATGCAGCCCCTGATTCCAGTCGTTTGGTAAATTTACCTCCACTCTATACTGTAATGGATTTGTTTTGATTGTGAGGGCAAAATTGTCAATAAGCTGAAATCATGGAGTTTTAGGTATGTAGAAACATGTGTGATTAGTGATACGCATTTTATGCATCGAAGTAAACTAGTATGACTATTTTATGTAGCTTTTTGTCGTATGTTAAGACATCATGCCATTTTTTTTACGAATTGAAACATAAACTATAGTGGCCAACAGCGGTTATTTGTTTAAAGTGGTAGAAAATAAAGGACCTCTGTCATTTAAAACTCCACTTTTGCACGGAGAACACTTCATTGGTGAATTTTGTTAGAATTTTCGTGCTAAATTCAAACGAGATAAAAGCAGTTTGGCAACATCTCGAGGAACCCCGGACCAAGTCCGAATATAATTATAGAAGACAAATTTGCCAGTGGCAATTTACCCCTTATTAAGATAACATTGTGAGGAAGTGGTGAGGATAGCTTTACACTAACAGTTTTTATTAGATTGACCAGTGACAGCGAACATTGCTTTAGAGGAAATAGTTTATTTTGAAACAAGAGAGCATACCTTGTGGATTAAAGTAAAGCTGGCAGACAGACCTTCAGAATAGCTTGTGCTTGTTTATGATAACGATATCGAGGAGTAAGCGTTACTGTAAGTAGGCATTTATTCAAATTTCTGCGTGCATACGCTAGAGATGCTACTTAGGGGATGATGGTGCTATAGCAGGGGTGCCATTCGTACGATAATTATCGTACATGTACGATTATTTTAGGTCCAGTACGATGTACGATACATACCTTAGGTATATACATATGTGTTTAATTAAACAATGATACTAAAATATTTTGAAATAAGTCGATCATGTAACTCCCTAATTATTATTTTGAAACTGTGTACGATAATTTTGGTTGAAAAACGACAATTTTAAGGCTCATGTACGATAATCCAGTCGAAATAATCTGGTAACCCTGTCAGCTATAGTCACATTACCATCTCCAGCCTGGCAGTAACCAACCACAGTCGACTGACTTTACTGCTTGGGTAGGAGTAATAATAATAATAATTAGGTTAAAAGAACGACTCGGCATGTTTCAATAAACTACCCTGAATCACTTTATAACGAGATCAATTTCTAGTATCTCTTTGGTGAGGTAAGACATACAACCACCGGATACCACACCACCATCTCTCTCTCTCTCTCTCTCTCTCTCTCTCTCTCTCTCTCTCTCTCTCTCTCTCTCTCTCTCTGCTTGTGCTTGTAACCTATATCTAGTACCACGTTTAATTTTTCACATGCGATAACAACGGTTGTATTGGTAGTGGTTCGGCCTACTCAAAATTCATGGATTTATAATATGAAAGAAACCACATTTGTTTGTTATAAGTTAGATCTGTTGCATTGTCAAGGTAAAGTATACAGTATTGGAGCATTTCCTATTAGCCTGGGAACCTGGATGTTTTGGAGTGTATTCATGTCTTGCAATGAGTCATCACTGTGGCCACATTGCAATTATGTTCAGTGGATATATGGTTTTTTTATCACCAAATTCAGTTTTGTACATGTATCCTTTTCCTTTAAATACCCCCGTGTTTAAACTAAAATCTATACTTTTAGTTAGAAGTCACTTTACTCAGATCACCCACAACCCTATTAGCGTGTTGTGCTCACATTGGTTTCACCTCCTGATTTCCCCGGACAGCTTCTTCCCATATTGGCTGTTTCCTGTCTCCCATAATTAGTGGCCTTGCCATTGGACGCTTCCTTCCCGTAATAGGATAACATTGATGATTATTTTAAGAACTGCCTTTTTGCAATCACTCTGCTTGAAGACCTTATTTTCTTTGAAGGTTAAGTACAGAATGGAATTAACTAATGACCTATTAGTGCTACACGTCGGTAATTAACCAGAGTAAAAAAAAAAAAAAGTAGCCTTATACTTGCCTCACATGCGGTATTAACTAACACTAGTTAATAATTAGCCAGAAAAGTCTCATATATATATATATATATATATATATATATATATATATATATATATATATATATATATATATTATGTATGTATACTTTATATATATATATATATATATTATATGTGTATATATGTATAAATATAGATTTATATACACACACATATATATATATATATATATATATGTGTGTATATTATATAATATATATATATATATATATATATATATATATATATATATATATATATATACATTATATGTATATGTATGTATATACATACATATATATATATATATATATATATATATATATATATATATATATACATGAGAATTCTCGATTTTACCCTAGATGAAGAACATTACACCGTATTTATTGCAAGGGCAAATTGTATAATGAATTAGGGTATTTCATTCTTGTGATCAACCTTGTGAATCATTTTGTTCATGGATAATTTTTCTCGAATTTCCGGGTTCAAACCCCATAATATCCATGCCTGTAATACTGTCCAATACAGTATTGTTTAATCAAACTCGCTTGATGTTGGTTACTGCTTACGGATTAGATTTTCCTCGTGACAAATTTAGGAACTATATTTACTACACCTGAGTGAGAGAGGGTGAAAGAGTAAAGAATAATTTCGGTTTAAGTTTTGCCAATTATTTTGTGGTACTTTCAATTTAGCTCAAATATCATGGATTTTTTTTCTTTTTTTTTTGGAGAGGATTACTGTCCTCTTTTCTAGTACAGTACATGTTTTGTAAAAAAACATACACACACACACACACATATATATATATATATATATATATATATATATATATATATTTATATGTATATATATATGTATATATATATATATGTATATATATAATGTATATATATGTATATATATGTATATATATATATATATATATACATATATATAGTATGTATATACAGTATATAAAAATGCAGCCGTCTAATGTCCACTGCAATACAGGTCAAAGGCCTCGTCATGCCCTTATTCATGTCTGTGTTAGGTTAGTTTTCATCACCTCGCTGGCTAATGTGGATTGGTGAATGTGGGAGATTTCAGTCTGGTCGCTCACAACAAACCAACCTAATACTTGTTTACTTGTTTTGGGTTTAAATCCAACCCTCCACTAAAGTCGAGTGAACTACTTCTCGGGTGGGTCCATATCAACCATCTAACGAAACATTTTCATTATAACATACAATTCTTTGATTGTAGCATCTTCCAAATCATATGATCTTGTGAAATGTAATGTCTTTAGTTTCTTCTTAAATTCAATTGCTCCCTTTAAGTCCTTCATTTCAGTTGGCAGTTTATTATAATGTCTAGGCGCACAGTAGCTGAAAGCCCTTTCACCAAATTTACTATTTGTTCTTGGTTTAGATAGTCTTATGTTTGTCACTCATGTGTCTTATGGTAACATTTGTTTCTAGTTCTAGTTTTTTCAGGAATTCTTTTAGATATTTGGTTCAGTATCCTAAACGTTAGTAAGAGTAGCTTGTATTCGATTCTCGCCTTTACCGGCAGCCAGTGTAATTTAATTAGTGCAGGGGTAATTCTATCTCTATTGTGTAGTCCTTTTATTAATGTAGCGGCTCTGTTTTGTACTCTTTGAATTTTCTTCAGCTGATAATTTGGTAAGCCATAGAACAGTGAGTTGCAGTAATCAATTCTTGAAAATATGTGGTGATTAATGAGTGTGGCCATAGATTTTTCATTTAAGTATTTACCAATAAATGCTATGTTTCTAATATGATAGTTACAATTTCTTACTATATTATTTGTATGTTCATTCATTGTCAGTCTATCATCCATGATTACTCCAAGATTTCTGACAGATTTTAGGTCAATGATCGATTGACCTATTTCAGTTCTTTGGAAGCATTCGATTCCTTTTATAGCTTTCATTTCCAAAAATAATACATTCACTTTTATCTTCATTGAGCTTGAGCTTTTTTGTTAACATCCAAGCCTTAATGTCATTCATTATTTCATGTATCCTTCTTTTAGCTTCATCAACTGATTCTATTGGGAAATAGAATTGTTTATCATCAGCGTATATTTTAAACTTAACTATGTGAGTTTCAAGTATATTTGCCAGTTCAATCGTGTAAATTCCAAACAGGAGAGGACCTAGTACACTGCCTTGAGGCACCCCTTTGGTTAGTTTTCTTGTCTCAGATTCAACATTTGATATTACTATTTTAACTTAGCGGTTTTCAAGATAACTCACAAACCAGTCATATGCTCGTTCTACGATGCCCACAGCTGTAAGGTCTTCCATCAGATATGTATGTTCTACAGTATCAAATGCTGCACTTAGATCAAGCATCCCAAGAATGCAACACTTGTCATTTGATATAATTTCTGTTATGTCATTTTTAATCGCTAACACTGTTGTTTCTGTGGAGTAATTTTCTCTGTATGCAGATTGATCATCGGGTATGGCATTAGATTGTATCAGATGTTTCCAGGTTTGTTCATGTACAGCAGTTTCAATAATTTTCGAAAAATATGACAGATTTGATATTGGCCTATATGAGCTTAAATTGTCTATATCACCTTTTCCTTTATAGACAGGCTTGATACATGCAACTTTCTCACAATCGGGGAAAACTGCCCGTGTTAGACTCATATTTACCATGTTTCGGTAGGTCTCTTGTAGTCTGGTGAAATTTTCTGCATCTTTTACATCGTCAATTGGAAATGGGCCATTTCCGCAATTGGGTTTTTTACTTTCTTTATTATTCTCATATAATCAGTCTGACTTAACTCTGTGAATACCCTTAGCTTGCTTACACCTGTTGCTGATGTATTCCTTCGTTCTGTTGTGCCGATGTTGCGAAAACTGGAGCAGATTTGATTTATTTTTTCTTCAAAATAATCAATAAAATCATTTGTTAGGCTTTTAGGATCATTAGTTATGTAAGGCAATACTATTTCTGTCTTTAGACCTAATAGTTTCTTTAGGTTCTTGTGTATTTTCCGTGGGACATTTTCATTGCACACTTTTTTATAATAGGCCTTTTTTTAACTAAGATAATGTAATTGTAGCGATTTCTAGCTGATTTGTAATGTTGCTAGTTTTCATTATCTTTATTTCTTTTCCATTTATCCTCCACTTCCTTCTGCTGAGTTCATCTATTCTTTTTTTCTAACAGCAGTAAACTGCAAAACTCACGTCACTAAACATATTCCTTATCCACTATTCCAGCGCAATGGAAACTTCTTGAGGGAACAGCGTACTAAAAGAAGTCAGACTTGTTTCTCCAGCATCTGTCCACTTGACAAAGAAACAGTACAAGTGAATCTTTGTCAAGGAACAGTGCATTCCAAAGCAAGTGAGACTTCTTCCCTCTGCTGAGTCCATCTTGTAGAATATTCCAATTGCATCAGGAAGGCCGGAATCCACTTGGCATTGACGAAACTAAGCTAATCTTTTCTAAAAACTCAACTGAAACTTATACTGAAAATATTTTTCCACTACGTTTTTTTTTTTTTTTTTTTTTTTTTTTTTAATGTTCACAGCACTAAACTGCAAAAATCAACTGAAACTTATACTAAAAATATTTTTCCATTATATATATTATATATATATATATTTTTTTTCTTTTTGTATTTTTTTTTAGTTTTTCAGTTTTTATTTTTTATATTTTTTTTTTATTTTCAATTTTTTTTTTCACAGCACTAAACTGCAATGGTTTTCCCCTTATATAACGCAAACGCCTTAATAATAGTATTGATGGTCGTTCCTCTGATGATGTTCCCTTCTTGGTCCTCCCTTGTTGTACTGCCGATGCCCTTCCCTTCTGGGTCCTTGATTGTACTGCCGATGTTCCCATCGATTGTACTGCCGTTGTTCGTTCCACTGCCCTGACTGATGCCTTGGTGGCTCCTGGTGATACCACTGGCCACCATGCCTTTCCCATTGATCATTTTCCTTCTGATGGCGTAGCTCTTCATCATAATCTCTTCGGTTGCTTTCGTCCGCCAGAATCAATTTAGCATTAACCACCTTTTTGTACTTCTTCTCGAATGCTTCCTGTAGGAATTCGGGTTTGTCCCGATGTCTGTCTGGGTGGAACATCATGGACAAGGCCCTGAAGGATTTTATGATTTCTGCCTTTGTGGCTGTCTGTTCCAAACCCAGAACCTCATAGTGACCCTTGCCTTCCCACTGCTTCTGTAGTGCTTTAGTATCGTCTATGATTTTTAAGAAATTCTCAGATTTCTTTAGTTTCACGGTTTCGAAGTCCTTCAGGGCAGCGTCGAAAATGCCAAGTTTAACGAGGTGCCTTCCTCGTAACATGAACGCTTTCCACCCTTTAAGACCTTTCTCTATAGCCTTG
Source organism: Palaemon carinicauda (assembly GCF_036898095.1). NCBI lineage: Eukaryota > Metazoa > Arthropoda > Malacostraca > Decapoda > Palaemonidae > Palaemon > Palaemon carinicauda. The sequence goes on along the minus strand of NC_090742.1, from coordinate 74,329,178 downwards.
GAACAGTCTAATACAATATCCATATCACGAGGCGTCTCAGTGGCTGCGTTCGCTTCAGCACGAAGGAAATGGAGAAGAGCTGTTTCTTCTTCGTTGTCCGTCTTCATGGTCAAGGCCTCGGTGAAAATATTTAACGCCTCTTTGGGCGTGTTACTCATCTGCGCAAATAATCCAGCCATCAATAATCTTCGCCTCTCATGTTCATCCTTATTCTCAGTGTTAGGAATTTCTGGCTTAGCTTTCAGTTTCTCCTTTTCTATCTTCAATTCGTTAACTCCACTTTTCAATTTATTTAGTTGCTCTGTTTTCTTACTCTGCGCCCTCTTCAGTTCTTCATTTTCAGTTTTAAACTCTTCCACAATCTTTTTCTCTTGCAGTATCTCGAGGTCTTTTATTTTGCACACAAATTCCAGTTTTTCATAGTCACGCAGCAAATCAGCTTTCTGTTCTTCCTTTTCGTTCTTCAGTTCTTCAACTTCCCGTTTCAAATTATTAACTTGTTCCGTTTCCCCACTCAGTGCTTTCTTGCTTTGCTCATTTTCCTGTTTGAGAATTTTCACCAAATTTTCATGTTCCTTCATTATAAGGTCTGTTCCGACGCATTCAGATTCAAGTTTATTCTTTTCTTCCTTCAGAGTTTCAACTTGAAGTTTCAAATTATTAACTTGTTCCGTTTCCTCACTCAGTGTTTTCTTGCTTTGCTCATTTTCCTGTTTGAGAATTTTCACCAAATTTTCATGTTCCTTCATTCTAAGGTCTTTTCCGACGCATTCAGATTCAAGTTTCTTCTTTTCATTCTTCAGAGTTTCAACATCAAGTTTCAAATTATTAACCTGTTCCGTTTCCTCACTCAGTGCTTTCTTGCTTTTCTCATTTTCCTGTTTGAGAATTTTCACCAAATTTTCATGTTCCTTCATTTTAAGGTCTTTTCCAACCCATTCAGATTCAAGTTTCTTCTTTTCTTCCTTCAGAGTTTCAACTTCAAGTTTCAAATTATTAACCTGTTCCATTTCCTCACTCAGTGCTTTCTTGCTTTGCTCATTTTCCTCTTTGAGAATTTTCACCAAATTTTCATGTTCCTTCATTCTAAGGTCTTTTCCAACCCATTCAGATTCAAGTTTATTCTTTTCTTCCTTCAGAGTTTCAACTTCAAGTTTCAAATTATTAACTTGTTCCGTTTCCTCACTCAGTGCTTTCTTGCTTTGCTCATTTTCCTCTTTGAGAATTTTCACCAAATTTTCATGTTCCTTCATTCTAAGGTCTTTTCCAACGCATTCAGATTCAAGTTTATTCTTTTCTTCCTTCAGAGTTTCAACTTCAAGTTTCAAATTATTAACTTGTTCCGTTTCCTCACTCAGTGCTTTCTTGCTTTGCTCATTTTCCTGTTTGAAAATTTTCACCAAATTTTCATGTTCCTTCATCTTAAGTTTTTTTTCCGACGCATTCGGATTCAAGTTTCTTTTTTTCTTCCTTCAGAGTTTCAACTTGAAGTTTCAAATTATTAACTTGTTCCGTTTCCCCACTCAGTGCTTTCTTGCTTTGCTCATTTTCCTGTTTGAGAATTTTCACCAAATTTTCATGTTCCTTCATTTTAAGGTCTGTTCCGACGCATTCAGATTCAAGTTTCTTCTTTTCATCCTTCAATTCATCAACATTACGTTTCAATTTGTTTATTTGTTCCGTTTTCTCATTTTCATTTTTCTTAATTTCTTCATTCTTTTCTTTAAGAATTTCCAACAAAGTTTCCAGTTCTTTCATCCGAAGGATTTTTTCGACGCATTCAGCTTCCAGTTTCTGGTATTCAGATGCCTTCTCAAATGTCATCTTTTCTTGAGTCTCTTTCGCTCTATTCAATTCATCTACAATACTTCTCAGTTCATTTAGTTGCCCATGTAACTTATTATTTTCATCCTCAAGATTTTGCAAGAAAGTAGTCCGATCTTCGTCTTCCATTTTGAGTTCCAATAGATCGCATCCATTTTCCATTTCTGGAACATATTCTTCAAGAGAGTTGTTGTCCACATCGTTTCCAGCCATCCTCCTTCGAGCTAGCATAATTCCGCCGAAAATGACGGAAGCAGCAGCTACTATGCCGATGTAAAAGTTCTGGTTTCCATTCGAAACGACTTCCTTCATTTCTCCCAAGTCAAATTCGGAGAGAAGCTTGCCAACGAACCACGTTGATTTCAATTCATCTTTGAATCTTAAAGCTTCTCTCTCCATCTGGTGCAATCCCAGTTCGCACCGCTGTAGTTCCTCGTGGGCTTTCCACCAGCCCCCTATCCAAGGACAGCGCTGCAGCCACCTGCCGAGGAATCCATCCTGAGAGGCGACTGCCCGGCAATCTTCAAAGCGCGGCGCCTCTGGGAGTAGCCACGAAAACCATTTGAAGATCCACGACTCCTGGAGAGTTCGCAGCTGTCCCTGAAGTTGTACCGTCATGTCCTCGCATGCAAGATTCTGCTCCAGAAGGGCCGAACCTGCCTGTTGAGGCCAGTTGAATCTTCCTGTAAGATTTCTGATGATATCCATCCACATTCCGCTCTCTTTGTTTGCTTTGAAAATCATATTCAATGATGCAGATCCTGAGAGTGTATTAGCTATATTTTCAGGAAAGTGTTCTTGGCACTAAACGATCCCGCCGGAGACTTCAGAATTCCTGAAGACATTTAGAATCATCAACTCCATCGATAGATTTCCCGGATATTTTTCTCTTCTTCGTTCAGAAGACGGTGTTAACTTGATAATAATAATAACAATAATTAATAATAATAACAATTAATAGCAATAATAATAATAATAATAATGATAAAAATCTTTGATGCAATTTAAGAGCCCGGAGCCCTCCGAAGACTTCCAGATTCCTGGACACATTTTGGAATCACCAAAGCCATCCGCAAATTTCCCTGACAATTCTCTACTCTCCATTCAGCAGACGATGTTACCATCATCATCATCATCATCATAATGATAATAATAATAATAATAATATTATTATTATTATTATTACTATTATTATTATTATCATTATTATTATTATTGTTATTATTATCATTATTATTATTATTATTATTAGTAGTAGTAGTAGTAGTAGTAGTAGTAGTAGTAATAATTATTATAATAATTATTATAATAATTAATATAATAATAATAATAATAATAATAATAATAATAATAATAATAATAATAATGATAATAATCTTTAATGCAATATAAGTAAAATGTAAGGTTTCGAAATTAATTTCTCTATCGAAAATAATTATATATTTACAAATTTCTTTTGAATATCGTCATCCATTTTTAAAGCCATATATATATATATATATATATATATATATATATATATATATATATATATATACATATATATATATATATATATATATATATATATATATATATATATATATATGCAAAAGAACCCCAGGGAAAATGAAAATAGGAAATATAAGATTAAGGCCTGATAAGTTTCGTGTTACTTCTTCAGAAGTATATCATATATATATATATATATATATATATATATATATCATATATATATATATATATATATATATATATATATATATATATATATATATATATAATTTTCATTGAAGGCGATAGTCTTGGTGGCGTCAATATGTTTCCTGCAGGAATCTTCATATATATATATATATATATATATATATATATATATATATATATATATGTATATATATATGTATATATATATATATATATATATATATATATATATATATATATAGGCTCCATTTTTCTTTTTCTTTTTTTTCTTCATGTAATTCGTTATCAAACCAATTCGATTTTTCTTTAATTGTGATTAGTTTTATTTTTTTTCCGGGCACCTATTATTATAATTAGTTGCAAGTATTGTTTTACTTCTATCAGTATTGCAGTTTACACAGGATTGTCTCTCTACTAGGGTGTGCTTCTCTTCACAGTTACTGGTGTTATCCCTTTTATATTCTCTAGGTTTTGTTCAATGAACTCTTGGATCAAAGTTGGTCTTAATTCTGTATGTGATTTCCTTCTGTATTGCATTATTTTTTCTAATATCTATTTCAAAAGGCATTAACTTATGCATTGGGGATATAGAGCAGTCAGGTTCAATCTCCCTATTTAGTATGATGTTTTTATTTACTATAACTAGATCTAGTATATGATTAGACTGAGCTGTTGGTTCAGACACTATGTTTTCAAGGTCGTGGTTGTCAATCAATTCTCTAAATTCATTGACACATGGGTCTACTCTGTTATCAAGATGTAGGTTGAAATCACCACATATAACTATATTTCCATCGCCGTTCAATGTATCTAGTAAGTTATTAAATTAATCTAGAAACATTCTTTTGCTTTTGCTCGGTGGTCTATAGAGTATAACTATTTCTAGATTTACATTTCGAGATAAAATTTTAATATTCATATATTCAAATGAATTAACTATGAGATGTTATCTTACTGTAATTTTATATGATTTCTTAATTAAGATTCCAATGCCACCACCTCTTTTGTCTTCTCTTGGTTCATGATAAAAGTTATAAGATTTAGATGTCATTTCATTTATTTTCGATCTGTCACTCACATTCCCACTCAACCAAGTTTCAGTTAATAAGCAAATATCCACATTTTGATCACTTACGACTTCCTTAATGATATGAGTTTTATTGCCTATGGATTGTATATTTATTAGATCACATGATATTTTCTTAATCGAAGCCATGGTCAGTATTGTTTCTGGCTCTTGTTATTTCTTGTTTATAAACTTTGCAGTTTAGTCTATCATAGGATTTTTGTTTTGTGTCATCATAGTTCTTTCTCACACAATTTATGCATTTAACTTCAACAATACTGCAATGACCCGCTTTATGTTCTCCTGCGCACTTGGGGCACGACTGTTTATTCTAGCAATTTGCTGCACTATGGCCAAATTCCTGGCATTTGCAACACTGGTAGGGCATGTAATGGTCATAAACATTATATATTCTATATGTGGTACTAAGTTTATCTCCATTTTCATAGATTGCTTTACGTATCTTAGGTGTACATTTTATAGTATAGTGTTTATGTTTACCCATTCTTGAATTCTCTTGCATTATGACAGTCAGATCATCATTTTCTACAATGTGTCTTCTTAGCCACTGGTTCTTAAGCTTCAGACTTTGAATAATATCATCATCATCTTCTGGTACATTAATAAGTTCTATCTTCGGTTTAAGTTTTCCCTTTTCAGTAACTGTGATCTTGTTTACATTACCTTGTTCCAATTCTGATTTTGCCTGCTCCAGGTTCTGTTTATCAACAAATTTTATGATCAGGTGGCCATATTTTGTTTCACCAGTGCTTTCAACTTGGGCTTTTATATTGGTCATAATTGTTTTCTTATTATTAACTGCTGACATCTCATCAGTTGATTTTACAATCAATGTTTCCTTTGATTTCAGCTTTTCAGCATATGTACCAGTTTAATGCTTCCTATCTATGTCATCTTCATTCCTTTTCTTTTTATTTTTTAATTCTTTCATTTAATTACTTAATTTTTGCATCTCATCTCTTGTTTCTTGCACTTTATTTCTCATTTCCGTCATGCTATCCTTCATTCATTCTATTTTATTCATCAAGACCTGGGTTTGCCTAGTACAGCATTGCTTATCATGGCGAATATATATTAAGCTGTTTTTTCTGTCACGTGGTCAATTCACAGTAAACTACAACACGTATTGCCACATCAAAACTTCAGTTTTGAATCGTGGATGAATCCATGTAAAGCGAATAATCTGGCCGATTCTTGACACATTATCTTTCCTCATACAACTGACATCATTAAGATAACCGAGAAATTATTCTTCACTCAAGGAATTAACTACCATACTAATTGTGATAAGGGTAGAAGAGGCTCTTTAGCTATGGCAAGCAGCTCTTCTGTGAAAATGCCACTGCAAAATCAAACCAGTGTTTTCTAATCTTGGGTAGTGCCATAGGCTCTGTACCGTGGTCTTCCACTGTGATGAGTTAGGGTTCTCTTGCTTGAGGGTACACTCAGGCAGGCTATTCTATGTTTTCTTATTTCCTTTCCTCATTGGGCTATTTTCTTTGTTGAAGCCCTTGGGCTTATACCATCCGACTTTTCCAACTAGGGTTGTAGCTTAGCTAGTAATAATGATAATAATAACACCTTAAATTCTTCACACGCATGCACAGACGGCTCAGCAGCAGTTTCCTGATAACGGACTCCCTTGTTTTCCAATGCATATTTCACTCTTTTTATACGAGACTTTCTATTTTTACATACACACCTATATATTCATTCAACTCTTTCAATTTCTATTACACCACGTACTCTACGTGACCAATTCATGCTAACATTTTTTTTTCTTTTCATTTGCAATTATCATTCAAACTACCGGTACACCTTTTTGAAGGAAGATTGACCCATTAATCTCTTCATGTTATTCCTCCAAGACCTTCCCAGACTCTAAAAGTCTTTCCCCATTATTTTACATTTTGAAAGGGGTTACTACTGCCAGCACATACGACGTAGTGTCTTGTAGATAGGTCTTTTCAGCATCTTGTAGATAGGTCTTTTCAGCATCCCATAGGTTCCTAGTAGCAACCGTTTCATAGCCTTTTAGTTTACTACCGTTACATATCCTTCCTTACGTCTTGTTATTAGGGTATGGGGTGTGCTGCCATTAGTGCATCTCGAGTATGTACTATAGGCATTACTAGGGTCATTGAAGTTCCCACATTTCTCTTTACACCCAGTCCAAACATTTTTTCATCTCTATTCCAGACTTCTCTTTATCTGCATTCCACTCTTCTCTTTACATCTACTCCAGCAGTCTCTTTATCTCTATTCCAGTCTTCCTTTTACCTCCATTCCAGTCTTCTATTTACCCCCATTCCAGTCTTCTCTTTACCTCCATTCCATTCTTCTCTCTACCACAGTTCCAGACTTCTCTTTACTTCCATTCCAGACTTCTCTTTACTTCCATTCCAGACTTTTCTTTACTACCATCCCAGACTTCTATTTACTACCATTCCAGACTTTACTTCCATTCCAGTCTTCTCTTTACCTCCATTCCGGACTTCTCTTTACTTCCATTCGAGTCTTCTCTCTATCCCCATTCGAGTCTTCTCTTTATATCCATTCCAATCTTCTGTTTATCTCCATTCCACTCTTCTATTTACTTCCATTCCAGTCGTCTAGTTATTTCCATTCCAACCTTCTCTTTACCTCCATTTTAGCCTTATCTTTACCCCCATTCTAGTCTTCTATTTTCCCCCATTCCAGTCTTCTATTTACCCCCCTTCCAGTCTTCTCTTTACCTCCATTCCATTCTTCTCTCTACCACAGTTCCAGTCTTCTCTTTACCTCTATTCCAGTCTTCTCTTTACCTCCAGTCCAGTCATCTCTTTGCCTCATTACAGCTTTCTCTTTACCTTCATTTTTGCCCTATCTTTATCTCCATTTCAGTATTCTCTTTACCTCTATTCCAGATTTCTCTTTACCTTCATTCCAGTCTTCTATTTACCTCCATACCAGACACCACTTTACCTTCATTCTATAGTCTTGTTATTTCTATTTCAGTCCTCACTTTACCTCCATTCCAGCCTTCTATTTACCTGTATTCCAGCTTTCTCTTTACCTGTATTCCAGCTTTCTCTTTACCTGTATTCCAGCCTCCTCTTTACCTTCATTCCAGCCTCCTCTTTACCTTCATTCCAGCTTCCTCTTTACCTTCATTCCAGCTTCCTCTTTACCTTCATTCCAGCTTCCTCTTTACCTTCATTCCAGCCTCCTCTTTACCTTCATTCCAGCCTCCTCTTTATCTTCATTCCAGCCTCCTCTTTATCTTCATTCCAGCCTTATCTTTACCTTCATTCCAACCTACTCTACCTTCATTCCAACCTACTCTACCTTCATTCCAACCTACTCTACCTTCATTCCAACCTACTCTTTACCTTCATTCCAGCCTACTCTTTACCTTCATTCCAGCCTCCTCTTTACCTTCATTCCAGCCTTCTATTTACCTTTAGTCCAGACGTCTCTTTACCTCCATTCCAGATGTCTTTTTATCTCCATTCCAGATTTCTCTTTACTTTCATTCAAGCCTTCTCTTTACTTCTATTCCAGTTTACCTCCATTCCTGTGGTCTCTTTACCTCCATTCCAGATGTCTCTTTATCTCCATTCCAGATTTCTCTTTACTTTCATTCAAGCCTTCTCTTTACTTCTATTCCAGATTTCTCTTTTTCATTCAAGCCTTCTCTTTACTTCCATTCTAGATTTTTCTTTACCTCCATTTCAGCTTTCTCTTCCAATTAGCTTTTCAACTTTTTAATTTTACTTCACGATGCAAGTGCGTGGTTTACCCCTGGTTCCACCTATCTTCTGAGTGGCCTCCCCGACCCTAGCGTTTGTTTATACGGGCAAAATTCCACAGATTCATCCATCAATTCCTCAAGCTTTTATCTTTTACTTAATATTTACTCTTTGCTATATCTTGTAAATTCTTTCAACTTATGTCATTTCGCACTCCATTCATAATAGATTTTCATATCCCACGTCTTATTCCTTTTTGTAAAACTTAATCCATGAAAATATTAAACACGGAAAAAGGCATGACGCATAATTTGAAAAGTTTTTTTTTTATTTATATATCATTTCTCTATATAATTTGGTTTCTTACATCCTTTTTATTCCTGTTGGCATTCTTTTCTGTCGCATTTTGTTCGTTATTACCTTATCCATTCTCTTGTGTTCCTATAAGAGGCCTTCTCTTGTGTTTTGAAATTTCACCTAAATCTCTTTCCTCATCAAACCTCTCATTTCCTTCTTGTACCATTTATATCTATTACTCTGTATTCTAGTTTAGCCTAAAATCAAACTAGTTTTTAATATTTGAATGTTCATAAATAAGCAACCAACATCACGCCGTCTATTTCCCAATGTAACGAAGGGTGACCACATTCTCATCAAGAAGAAAAACAATCTCGTGAAGAAAAAATTTTCGGGAGAGAAGTTTTGTTACTTTTTGTTGATTTTTCTTCTGCTTTTCTCTAGTGTTATGTTTAACCCCGCCTCTTCGTAGTATTCAACTTTCTCTCTGCACCCAGTAATCTTTATCAGTACCCCCAGAACTCTGATAATGATTGCCCTCCCCCTCCCCAAAAATGCGGTGTTTTAGTTCGCAAAGGTGGCTGATTTGTTGTTTGTTTACAGACAAGAGGTAAGCGACAACAGAGATAAGTAGAGGGGAAAGGAGATGGTGAAAAGCTAAATTAGTCGGTGAAAAGGTATTATAATCCTCATGATGTCGTTTTGTAAGTTATGGTTTCCTTTTGATTTAAAAGTCATCTACTAGAACTTCAACACAATTTGACCTTTTGCGTTATTGGCTAAAATAATTTATAACTAACATTTTTTTTATCACCTTAGTAGATGAATTTATTTTTAAGGCTTCACGATGGAATATTGGTGCACATCAAATTCTTACAAAAAGTATAAACACAAATGTTTTACAGTTATAAAACTTGATTATAATTCTTCCAAAAGGTCTAAATGAAACGGAAAAAGATAGATATTGCGATCACTTAATTCAATGAAATGTGCAGCCTGATATCTTATTCTGTTTCACATTCTTGATCTCGACATTATTCTATTGGACCATCGTCCAGTTAGTTCTTTGTGCATGATGCATAAGATTTTTCATAGTTCAGACCACCCAATGCATTCAGGTCTTCCTAGACTGTAGACTACCATCTTGTACGTGGGATTAGGTATGCAGTTAACTCTAAGTTTTTCATATTCCGTCATATGGATCAATACTATACGGTATTTTAGAAGTTTAATCCAGCTGTGGTCAGATTGTGAGATGATCTGCCTAATACCGGCGGGGGGATTGGTGGAGCTAAAAAAAAGTTCAGACTTGTTGACGATTGAGATCGAGTCGTTGCCGAGTGAAGACGTGTTTCTGCGGAGCTATGTTGAACACTCGCCCTGGACCAAGTTTTAGCGGTTTTTTTTTTTCGCTTATGAAATCGTTGAAAAGAATATTAGTTAATCTCATGGAGAGACTAAAGGGTGAATGAAAAGGTACATCGTGACTGACTTCCTGTGCTGCACCCAGTGTGGATCTACAGAGGGAGACCCAAAAAAGTTTATAGGAT
>NC_090742.1:74301506-74311506 GCF_036898095.1 Palaemon carinicauda | reverse complement strand
TTTTTTGGCTTTAAGTTTTATAATACAATAAAAAAAATTGTCTTCCTGTTTATCCAGTCATTTATAATTTATTGTATACTAACGAGTTTTTTTTTTTTAACCGTCTATCTATGTTTTCATATTGTTTATATTCAATTGGTACAGCATTACCACTGTGAGAGAAAATAACATGTCAAGACGTTGCGGGTGGTAATGGAATAATTAAAATAATTGAAAAATGGTTCCTTTAATTGCAAGAATCATTATTATTTGGTTTACGCGTCTCTTCCTAGAATATCACTGATCATTCTGTTCCTAGTTATGGGAAGTTTTATTGTAAGGGACCTTTACGTTGTTATTTTATATTTGAATGAGAATTGTACTTAATATGGGAGACCTTGCCTCTTCTCTTGACATTTCCCTTAATTCTGTTATGACGCCAGGTAAAGTCTAATAATTCAGTATAGAAGTCTGATACACGTGGCTGCATAGATCGAATTCTGTATCTTCTTGACAATGTTAGCATTCTATGCAGAAGTCTGATATACGTGGCTGCATAGATCGAATTCTGTATCTTCTTGACAATGTTAGCATTCTATGCAGAAGTCTGATATACATGGCTGCATAGATCGTATTCTGTATCTTCTGGACAATGTTAGCATTCTATGCAATGGCTAGTTTTCTGGTGGTGATTGGTATTCATACGTCTCTCCTTGCTTTAGATGAAGAGAAAAGTTAGTTATTTCAAGTAATTTCGTTTGCACATTGCACGAGGATTTATTGTCAAGTAATTTAGTCATTATATGTGAAAGATTTTTCGCAAGTTTATAAATTTTGATGAAACAAAGTGGAAAAGATATTCTGAATTTATGCGCATTTCATGGAAGAGTTCCTATGATTTAGTATTGCTTAAAATGTAATTATTAGGCTTTACCAAGTAGATTAAGATAAAATCCTGGCGTCTTGTCTCTTGGTCGAATAGAAAACCATTAATCACTTGCTAGATATAGTTTCACGGTAAGAATGGCTTCGTCAAACTTAGAAGTATGTAGGTAGGCTTTAGATGTAGTTTATTAACGATGATTTATAATTACACCATATGAAAGTGTATTTGCGGTTAATTTACCGGTGTGACGAAGCAGATGCTTGTGTGTTTATGGCTTGGGAGTCTCTTGTTAATATATCCGTCGAGAATAATGAGAGAGTTTCTGGTGGTCGTGGGAACTGAATCGCAAACTGCTTTTAGTGTATTCAAAATGTGGATGTGGGTAAAACACGAAATAGGGAACGTAGGTGTGAGAATATGCTGTCGTAGAAGTTTTAATCGGTGGAATGCTTGTTACGGATATGGGAATCTAATAAAATGGTATTGCAAAATAGATTTTTAGTCAATTTAACTAAATAACATTTTATAATGGCTAAAGTTTTAAATTTAATGCACACTGATATTTTTACGTATATTAGATGTTGACATAAATTATTATTATTATTTTTTTTTTTACATGGAAATATTAATAACAATTCAAGCTGACGGAAGTCCGGTAAAGGTTCCCTTTTAAGAATCTTGGGAAGAAGGGTAAACCGAACCCTTCCGGTTTTTGTTTTTATCTGGAAATTTGTTTCGGTTATTTTCTTCTGTGTGGGAAAGAGGGCTACAGACGTGTACAGTAGGTGGTCACTCTGTTGCTTAAGGTCTCTTACCATGATCCTTTGGTGCTACTAATTTCGATGTTCGCATCGTTTAAATCTTTATCATGGGGGAAAATACGAATGGAAACTAGATTAATACTAACATAACTCCACAGTGTGTGGCTGTATCATAATGGAAATTATCGTCTAGTTAAACTTTAGGAGCCTTTATAGCTCGTTGAGGCAGACTGAAAAACCACATTTCACAAACGGACACAAGAACACCACCTAACATTAGGTTCCCCACCTAACCCTACCTAGGAGCCATATCCTTTCCTAATTACCTCCCGGGGCGGGGGGTTGCTACCACCCCTCTTGGAATATCATATTTTTAGCTTATCCTATCCAAACTAACTACATTTACCCAAAACTTTATTTGGGTCCCAATGGAATGTTGATTAGAGTTTGACCTCTCTTTTATAAGTATTCTTCGGGTACTTAAGGGTAGTTGGTTATCCAGGGCACTAGCCACCCGTTGAGATACCACTGCTAGAGAGTTATTGGGTATTTTGACTGGCTGGAAAGTACTACATTGAATCCTTCTCTCTGGTTACTCTTTTTTTTTTTTTTTTTTTTTTTTTTTTTTTTTCCCTACACAAACACCTAATAGTCAGGCATATTCTTTATTCTTTGCATATTCTCTTCTGTCCGCATACACCTGATAACACTGAGATTATCAAACAATTCTTCCTCGCTCAAGGATTTAAATACAGCACTGTAATTGTTCAGCGGTTACTTTCCTCTTGGTAAAGGTAGAAGAGAGACTGTAGCTATGGTAAGCAGCTCTTCTAGGAGAAGGACACTCCAAAATCAAACCTTTGTTCTCTGGTCTTGGATAGTGCCATAGCCTCTGTACCATGGTCTTTCACTGTCTTGGGTTAGAGTTCTCTTGCTAAAGGGTACACTTGGGCATGTTATTCTATTTAATTTTTTTCTTTTTTTAGTTTATATATGAAATATTTATCTTAATATGGTTACTGTTAAAATATTTTGATTGTTAATTGCTTTTCTTGCAGTTTTCGCATTTCTTTTCCTCACTGGGCTATTTTCCCTGTTGGAGCCCTCGGGCTTCTGCTTTTCCAACCAGTGTTGTAGCTTAGAAAATAATAATACTAATAACAACAACAACAACAAAAATGGCAATAATAAGAGGTGGGGTTGCTTGTATAGCCCAGGCTCTTAATGATTCGTATCGTCCGGAAGATCTGATCAAAATACCTTTATTTTGTATATTTAAAAGGGACCAGTGATGAGATGGATGGATCTGTTGAGGACGTATACGAATGAGAAGTGACATGGGAAAGAAGATGAAGGGAATAGAAATAGATGGGAAAATCTGATTCGAGCGGCCGACCCTGTAATATAGCTGGATAAGGTCGAAAGAAAAAGTAGTGGTTGGTTGTCGGAAGTGTTAAACGTGGAGTTCATTGCCTGCAGAGTATAGTATACTCAAAGAAATAGAATCTATACATAAGGCTACTTAATGCATTGCATTAAGAACCTAGTGTACGTGACCCGTCGAAATTGACTGCTAAATATTTAGATATGTGTGCACACACATGCACATGCAACCCACTCTCACCAGGGGGAAGGAGAGAGCTAAGCCTCCCCCTACCCGAGGGACGGGTAGAGCTAAGCGTGACCAGAAAGATACACACACACACACACACACGTGTATATATATATATATATATATATATATATATATATATATATATATATATATATATATATATATAGAGAGAGAGAGAGAGAGAGAGAGAGAGAGAGAGAGAGAGAGAGATTCGGATATTTGCTCATTATTATATAGGGGAGATTGCTGGTCAGCAAGTCATTTCTTGGATTCTCCCTCTCTCTCTCTGATTTCACAAAAGTCAACTGCATGACCAACAGGACTGAAGCAGGACAAAAGTATACCTATCAAAATGTACCATAGGTCTCCTTATTGTGCAATTTGTTTCTTTCAAGAATAAGTGAGATTTTATCATTTGTACTTAGCTACGGAAAAGGTTATAAGAACTGAAGCTTTCGTTTTAACAATACAAAAGGCATAGTCGACCTTTTGGTTCTATTCTAGTTTTCTTCGGGTCTTCTGTTCCCATAAAAGTTCTAAATATGGCCGGTCTGGTTGAAGGCTCTTGTTACTAGTATCCTATCTCGACACGAGTTCAGTCTAACCTTGAATTTCTTTAAGGGTAAAAGTGATCATCTCTCTCTCTCTCTCTCTCTCTCTCTCTCTCTCTCTCTCTCTCTCTCTCTCTCTCTCTCTCTCTCTCTCTCTCGTCTGAGTGAGTAATTTTAATAGTGAGAGCCAAAAACCCTGTGTGGTTGAAGGGGTCTGAAGTTTTTGATATTTGATCTGGAATAAGCAGGAATTCCTCCTTTGAATTCAGGTTTGGCCAACTTAAAGAGAAGTCAAATTTAAAAGGGGAGTATTATGGAGCGCTATGGTTAAACTTATATGATTATGAATGGTAAGGAATATAAGAAATTAAAATCCGTTTAAAATCAAATGTACGACAATAAATTATTTGTTGAAAATTCTAGCAGAGGAAGTTTGCGCTACCCTGTTATAGGATCCGTGCTGAGGGCTATATAGATGTTGTCTACCTGTCGGTTCGGTCAGTAACCTTTTTCTTTTGAGACCGTCTTATTTTTCGAGTTATGTGACACGTATATTTTTGCAATATTCCGCATGTTTCAATTTTTTCTTAACGTCTGCAACTATTATAAATATATATTAGTAATTACCTAGTGGTTTTAAACTTTTACCTATTATATAGTTTAAAGATCTTTGATATGGATGTCAGTTACGTGAATATACACAACAACAATATCTGTGTTGAATATCACGAAGACTTGAATGATTACTGTGATATAGGATTCCGGAATTAAATGGTAGGAGTGTTTGTGTATGTGTATGTCTGTCTGAGTTTCTGGAGATTGTGGGAGGTTGGTGGTGGGGCCGGCAGCTCAGACACTCATCCAGTCCCGGTCCACCCTCACGCCTAGACACACGGTCCACCTTTACTCTCCTCCTGCTGCTGCTACTGCTACTTCTATTGATAACTACTACTGACTGGCAGGTACATCTGGCCCTCTGTTCATGGACGCAGGACAGAGAAACATCAGCGATGAAAGGCCGCTGCCCAAAACAACCTGCCATTGTTTTCATTTACTATTGTAAACAAAACAGCAGGTTCGGCTGGAAAACACTTTGCTTCCCAGTGTTGCAAAAGTGATGACACCCACCATTGCTTGTGCAAACTTCGTGACCCATATGCATCTTGCACGGTAATGCACCTAGACATTGCTGTGTCACAGATTCCGCATAGATCAATCGTGATAGCAAGGACAATGCCCAATTCCCATGCCGTTCGGAGACCAGGTCGGGGATTTTATCTCTCTCTAGATGCTCTCTTAATTTTTATAACGAGAGGTAGCTGTAGAGTCAAGGGAGGACATCTGCCTTTAAAGAGGGGTTAGGTCAGGAGCCATTTAGTGGCTCGGCCCCTCACTAATCGTTTGGGCAACAGTGGCATTAGCTACCTGTATTTTTCGTGACGTCTGCTCGAATGAGTCGCCCACCCAAGACTTGAAACCAGACTCTTCTCCGGCCGCATACCCATGTTACCTCAGCATCCATCCCGACTCGATGTGTTGTGTATGTGTTCGTCTGTATGTGCTTGTGCGTCAGCGTGACCCCCAGTCCTATCATCTAATAACCCCCACCCTTCCCCCACGTCAACATTGTTGTCCCCCGTCCTCTTTCCTCAAGCAACCTTTGCTTGGTGGGGCACTTCATGCAAGCTTCCTCCTTCCAAGAGCTTGCCAGTCACCAACAGCCAATTTAGTGGAGGTACTCATGTGCCCTTTGGTGATGACGCATTGAAAGAGAAATTCCTAAGTAATCGATAGGTGTTGAACCCCTGATCCTACAGAAAAGGAAGAAAAGAACAAGGGGAAATAAGTGCACAATCAAGTAGAAAGCGAGGAAATTTTAAAGCGCTGCTCTTGTGTTTCGGGGAAAAATAACTGCGGTTAGGAAGGAGACGAGTCTTTAGTATGTGTTACCTCCTTTCAGTGAGTGTTCCTGTCTATTTCCCTTGAAGTGTACTAAGAAAAGTTGTCTTTTTCAAACTGCTAATTATCTCCATCGCTTTTATAAGTGCTTTGCGTTTCCATGCTAATTCTGTGCGTTTTTTTCCCTTGGTCAAAGTAGTGATGAGGTCATAATTGCTGACAACAGCAAGTGTTAGAATATTTTTTTATAGATTAAAACTGCATCAGTGAACTTTTGTTCTTCGTGAGAAGTCAATGTTTGTGATCCTTGTGGAATTGATATTAAAATAAGCCCCACGATCAAAGTTGTCACTATACGTGGATGAAAAAATCAGATAAATTACACGATTTGGAGGATTTCATGATTATAAAGGTAAGATCTAGTTTTATTCTAAGCAGTATTCTTAATTTTATTGTTATATTAATATGTTTATATATGTTTAGATTGTTTGATGATATGACTGTTATACCACTGGTGCACTGTGTTTCCCATAGTATATTTACAGATGTTATTTTTATCATTTCTTATGCTAGTCTTAAAGAATGTCCCTATTGGAATATGAATGTCATATAATCAGAAGAGTGGTTGTGTGTGTAAAAATCTTATTTTTGATCATTGACATTTGCCTTGAAAGGCATTGAAAGGTAAAATTTAAATATTTTATTTAGGCATGTTTTCATGAGTCCAAATAACTTTTAAATTTTTTATTATTATTATTATTATTTGGCTGTCTTAATCAAATCACTATACATTTGTTAAAGAATTATTTCTCATGTTATTGTGAATTCATTTATTTTCGCACAATACAGAAATATAATTATTGGCAATACCAAACGCCGGTTCAAAATCTTCCCGAACTTGCTTAGACGGTGGAGCGAGATGTATAATTTGTTTAAGTAATAGGCAGCAATTATAGCAACCATGGTTAGAGGTGCTCAAGGAATTTCTCACGACGTTTTGAATACAAATGAAAAAGTCCTCCAGATTTTACATGAAGCAATATTCGCATTTATAAGTTTTAAATTTAGAAATGGTCGATTTTTTTTCGCATTTGATAAATGGATTCATCTTATACTGTATATTTACTCAAAGGCATACCATAGTATTCAGTCAGTCAACTGTACCTAATCTAACTCGTCAGGAATGTTGACGTCTTTTAGTATTGAATTTCATAGTAGACTTTTTTTTTTTTTTTTTTTATATAATTTGCTGTGCTTGGCAATGGACATATGAAGGCTCTCCCCTGACTGCTATTTACTGTTATCGAATACATTTTAGCTACTTATCGACTCGGCTGATTTGGCATTCTCTCTCTCTCTCTCTCTCTCTCTCTCTCTCTCTCTCTCTCTCTCTCTCTCATGCTAGTAGTATTTTTAGCTTTGTTTCAGTAGCAGGTCTTCTGAAAAATATTTAACTTTAAAATGACATCTTTGCTTTTATGGTTTTAATTGAGTATTCTATTTTTTTTTATTTACAATAAACGATATATGCGTCAATGACCCTAGATGTTAGGATGGCGAAAACTTCAAAAGTCTCTCTCTCTCTCTCTCTCTCTCTCTCTCTCTCTCTCTCTCTCTCTCTCAAATGACAAAACCGGTAAGGATTCAGTGTTTTGTTTTATTGCTTTTCTTTTGTGTTTGAACATCACGTGATCCTGAAGGTTTTAAACATATATATGTATATACATATATATATATATATATATATATATATATATATATATATGTATATATATATATATAAATATATATATATATATATATATATATATATAAATATGTGTATATAAATGTGTGTATTTATAAATATATAAATGTATATATATATATATATATTTATATATATATATATATATTTATATATATATATATATATATATATATATATGTGTGTGTGTGTGTGTGTGTATGGAAAGAGAGAGAGAGAGAGAGAGAGAGAGAGAGAGAGAGAGAGAGAGAGAGAGAGAGAGAGAGAGAGAGCCCCATTTTATTTGTATGTAAATGACGTGTATGGTGTTTGTGTAGGTCTGAAGCATTATTTATGGTGGGCAGAAGATCCTTCAACGACCTCGTGACCCTTAACCCTTGACTGTGGGCTTCACCCAGGCAACGACCTGCCCCGACCTGCCCTTTGCCGACCTTTAACAGCCTGCCAAGTGCTGTAGGCCACCCTTCGGCGTAAGAGCTGGGTTTCAAGACCTGAAGGTCCTGGGAAACCTCCTTTAGCATAGTCGGAGAGGAACTTTGAGTTGTGATTTTATATCCAGTCAGCAAAGTAATTATTTTAGGTTATATTTAATGTTTGAGTATATGCTATATGTTCTTGCTACCGTTGTTTACTTATTTACTTACTTTAAGGGCTTCTTTTCTGTCCCCCTTCGTTCACTTTAAGGGCTGCTTTTCTGCCCACCCCTCCTTGTTTACTTACTTTAGGGGCTGCTTTTCTGCCCACCCCTCCTTGTTTACTTACTTTAAGGGCTGCTTTTCTGCCCACCCCTCCTTGTTTACTTACTTTAAGGGCTGCTTTTCTGCCCACCCCTCATTGTTTACTTACTTTAAGGGCTGCTTTTCTGCCCACCCCTCCTTGTTTACTTACTTTAGGGGCTGCTTTTCTGCCCACCCCTCCTTGTTTACTTACTTTAAGGGCTGCTTTTCTGCCCACCCCTCCTTGTTTACTTACTTTAAGGGCTGCTTTTCTGCCCACCCCTCCTTGTTTACTTACTTTAGGGGCTGCTTTTCTGCCCACCCCTCCTTGTTTACTTACTTTAAGGGCTGCTCTTCTGCCCACCCCTCCTTGTTTACTTACTTTAGGGGCTGCTTTTCTGCCCACCCCTCCTTGTTTACTTACTTTAAGGGCTGCTTTTCTGCCCACCCCTCCTTGTTTACTTACTTTAAGGGCTGCTTTTCTGGCGGACGGCCAGCATTATTTACGTACTTACTTTAAGGGCTGCTTTTTTGCCCGCCCAGCCTTATTTACTTACTTACTTTGAGGGCTGCTTTTCCGCCCCCATTCCCCTTGTTTACTCCTTTTAAGGGCTGTTTTCTGAAGGGGAATCCTCCTCTCTACAGGACCTTTCGTAATTAATTTAATCTTATACATAAAATAAAATTTTACTCTTAATAACTCTGTAAAATGAATTACCTATAAAGACTGGATGACTATTCTGTGATTTAATTTTCTTTAGTTCAGAAAATCCATTTCAATTGTTCCTATGATTACTTCGCCTATTTTTACGAAGAATAGCTCAGTATTACGTACATATATCGATTCTACGCTGTAAATAAGCAAGTTGCACATGCTGAACTGTGAGGATTTCATCACATCACACACATCCATTGTGAAAATGCTGTTTTGTTGAGGGAAATGCTTTTCAATTTGTCTGTACGGTAGAAATGTTTTAATTAGTGTTACTTCTAAGTCCTTTAAAAATTTGATAATGGAATAAGCTGATAGCATTTTTGTGTTTCCTTACTATTTTCTTTCATTTTGTAAATTCTGCATGTATGTATATGGGTGTTTTCGTAAAAATCGAAGGGATTAAGAATTGTTTTTGAATCAGCTTCAGACTTTAAGTTCTTACCTTAACTGATAGACATTTTAATGATCTCTAGGGATGTTTTTATCTCAATTTTAAGACTTTTTCTTTTCTTTCTTATCAAAGCTTTAATATTGTTTAAGCACTGCCTATCCTGTGATCAGAAATAGCAGCCTGTTGATCTTCCATAATTTTCTGCAGTATTTGAAATAAAGCTCATTAATCTAAGGCTGAAGCGTTTGTTCTTTTTTTCAGAAATCACATCATGCATATTCAATAGGTAATTTTTGCTTTAACGGCATTGTGTATGTCCGTGCATGTGCGTGTTTGTGTTGTTACCCTTAAAGGTAGAGCAGCTGCGTCTACCGCAAAAACCGCTGTACACACAGCTTTCCACACGTCCCGGTTAGGAATTATATATATAATCTTTATTATATAAAATTTTTCTGATTTCATATAACTCTTTTTAAGAGTTTAAGAGATATAAACTGTTTATAGTCTTTTTTAATTATTTTTCTTTCAATTCTTGTGTGATACACGTGTAAGTAATTTATTAGATTTAATTTATTATTTAGAAAAGATCACTTAATGTGATTGTCTTAGAGAATGAAGTAAAGATAGTAACATTTTGGGTTGTATACCTTGCGATGGGCGCTCAACGAGTGGTTTTGTGGTGACTTCAACGCATCATCAGGAAGTAATCTTGGGAGGCTCGAGTCAAAAGTTCCGTTTAC
>NC_090742.1:74289006-74299006 GCF_036898095.1 Palaemon carinicauda | reverse complement strand
TTAGAATATCCTCTGCTTTAGTTTGCTCTGCTATCCATGTTACTCTTTTTCTTTCTTTTAGTGTTAATCCCAACAGTATTCTTTCCATAGCCCCTTGAGTTATAACTAGCTTATGTTCTAAGGTTTTAGTAGGGATCCAAGTTTCTGATGCTCAAGTTAAAATTGGTAGGACCGTATGATTAAATACTTTTATTTATTAGAGAAAGTGATATTTCAATTTTCATAATCTCGTTTTGTTTACCAAAAGCCCCCCATCGCATGCTTATTCTTCTTTTAATTTCGGTCTCGTGTCTGTCCTAAGTGCGTATACTGTATTTATTGACAATATCTAGATGTTTGTCTATAACTCCTATTTGTTGTCTCTCTGCATTTCATTGAACATTATCTTAGTTTTACTCATATTCATTTTCTGACGTACATTTCTTCGTTCTCCGTTCAAGCATTTTATCATCTTTTGCAATTCCTCCCATGATTCACTAAATACAATTATGTCATATGCAAATCTTAAGTGAATAAGGTATTCCCCATTAATGTTAATTCCTATATTTTCCCAATCTAAATTCTTAAAAACTTTTTCTAGCTACGCCGTGAATAATTTAGGGTAGATGGGGTCTCCCTGTCTAACCCCTTACTCAATGGGAATTTTCTCACTGTATGTATATATATATATATATATATATATATATATATATATATATATATATATATATATATATTATATTTAATTGTATTTGCTTTTTATGTTAATTTCAAGAGAGACGGTTTAATGTTTTAAGTGTCTCTTATGGAAACATGCCGTATATAGAACAGATATTAATTTATAGTTCAGCTAGTCGACAAACACTGGCACTGCTGGAATGGAAAGGGAATGTTGAAACTATTTCATATCGGTTGATTTCTTGATTTCTATATTCACATTTTTCTTCGGCCTCGTGAAGTGTTGTGCATTATTCACATTTCTCAGAAAATGGAACAGATGGAAATCACTCTTTTGAAATGTCACTTGCAGTCTCCTTTCTCACGAAAAATTTGTCTTGATTGCTCATTCTGAAAACAAATGTGGCCATAAAACTGTCTGCATGCAGCGGAAAATACTCTTGATTGTCGTGAAGTTCTTTCGTGGAGATATATTTCCCTCATAATTTACACATGAAATACTGGTGGACTCTTGTCTTATTGTGTTTTATACCGTTTCATCATTGTTTACTGTTATTTTAGCCGTGTCAGTGTTTTTATGCTATTTCAGTTTTTTGGTATTAAATTTTGTTACATTTATTTGCCATTTTCATTCACTTTAGCTTTATCTGTCTTGTTCCATATCTTCTTAGTTGTTCCACCTTTGTTCCAGTATTTCTTTATTTAGTTTTGTTACCTTTATTTTAGGGATTTTGCTCTTCTCAGCTATTTTGCCATCATGATTTCGAATTTTGTTCCAGTTTGTTCCCCTTTCAAATTTACTCCAAATATTTTCAGCTATTTTGCTATCAAGTTTATTTTTTTGTTGATTTCGAATTTTGTTCCTTTTTATGTTCCTCTTTCAAATTTATTCCAAATATTTTCAGTTATTGCAGTTTCATCTCAGATTTTCTTTCGATTTCAGCTTTGTTTCTGAACATTCTCCCATTTCAATTTTATGAAAAATGAAATAATTTAGTTTTTATCTTACTTTCCCTCCGTATTTTTATGGTTTCAGTTAGTTTCAACACTTTGCTATTCATTTTACTGCTACTTGAATTATCATTTTTATGGCTTGCTTATTCTACTACTACTTTTGCCAATTTGATTTTGCTGCAGTTTTCTTTGTCATATCGATTATTGATTGACTGTTGGTTATTCAATTACAATTTACTTTTAGTCCTTTCAAACTATTATACTTCTAATCCTTATGAACTGGAAGCTAGGATGATATGACCTCTCCCACACTGTCGCATAAACCCGGAAGAACAGTTATGTTTCAAGTCTGATGGAATCCTCATTGGATGAAGAACTGAAAAGACTAAAGTGTAATGAGGATCAGTAGTTGGAATGTAGGTTAATTTGTTGTTAAGTTTGTAAACAAAGATAATGGAAGGTAAAACCCAATATGAGTCAATTTTAGGTTGTTGCGTTTTGCTTATGATGTAAATTTTAGGTTAAAAGATTTAAAAAAAACATTCTGTGGTATATGCATTAGTTAAAAATTGTTTTTGTTTTTGACTGATATATGATTAGCTTAGGCTATATTTTCCCCTGAATTTGCATTTTTGCACATAGGGCTATTAAGGATTCATTACATGTTAGAAGCTAAATGTATTCTAAAAGTGATATTGGATTTTTCCAATTTGCCTTTAAGAAGCTATCCACTATTGAAGTAAAAATAGAATATTAGAGTTCTAGAGCTTGGTTTAAAGGTCGCTCATGAATGGCAGAGGCAAGGGACAGTGACATTGCCCTAGCAATCAGGACAATGCCCTAGAGACTGACCATATATTATATGATCAGCGCCCAAGCCTCCTCTCCACCCAAGCTAGGACCAGGGAGGGCCAGGCAGTGGCTGCTGATGACTCAGCAGATAGACCTATAGGCTCCCCCAAACCCCCCAAACTTAGCTCACAACGATGGTAAGCTTGCAGACACTAATGGCACCAACGAGTCTGAGCGGGACTCGAACCCCCGACAGGCAAACACCAGGCATAGACGTTACCAGATGAGTAATTTGACTAGCACTAACGTTGACAATATTTTCACAGTACATGTAGGACACTCAAACTGGTCAAGTTGTTAGGGAGATATAGACAAAGGTATTTTAAAACCTTAACAGCACACAAGTAAAGTAGAAAAAAATCTTAATATTAATAAAGAAAAATATACGAGGTCTAAAAAATGTATGAAATCTAGGGTCTCTGGGTTATTAAAATATTTTCAACGTAATTTATGAACAAAAAGACGTTGAAGTTAGTGTGTATTTTCGGGTTTAAAAGAAATAGTAAATGATAGTTTACTTATAAATACTCCAAATGAGGGAAGAGACTTGCTGAAGGGGTTTGTTGCCTATTATCTTATAGGTGCAA
Organism: Palaemon carinicauda; assembly: GCF_036898095.1. NCBI lineage: Eukaryota > Metazoa > Arthropoda > Malacostraca > Decapoda > Palaemonidae > Palaemon > Palaemon carinicauda. The sequence goes on along the minus strand of NC_090742.1, from coordinate 74,295,956 downwards.
ATAGAGCAATGGCTGAGTTCTGAGGTGTTCTTTGCGGCTTTTGTGTTTTAACTACTAAGCTTCTATATTTCAGTTTGTATACTCTAATTACAGTTCCTGTATAGTTCTTCAAGCGATGCACGAGCCTTTAGAGCAAGTTGAAAAATTCATTATATAGATCTTATTTTAATGATATCAAAATTAGTTTTATTATTGCCCGAAGAGTTCTACTCCACATGGGCTTGGACTGAATCTTTTTTGTAAATATTTTTTGTCCAATAAACACTTATTATTATTATTATTATTATTATTATTATTATTATTATTATTATTATTATTAAATAAAATTCAAAATAATGCATATGAAATCTTAGATGAGGTTTTAAAGTTTGATCTTATTTCCCCTGTATAACTGGCTTTAATACGTTAATGAACTCTATTTAGGTATTCTGGTTTTATTTTGATAGGAAAAACGGTAATTATCATTATTTAGATAGAGGGTGGTAACAGCTTCTGATAGAGGAGCTTTTACGGATTTAGTTTATTTCAGAAGTCAAAATCAGCCAGTAATGAGCATTTGTTTTCTAAGCAACAACGCAATTTCAATTAATGATTTCACCTTTAAAAAGAGAGAACTACGATTTTTTTTTGGTGTACCTTCAAAGTCTTGTCCTCTCACATACACGTATGCACGCACCGTAGCACACACCCATATATATAAGTATACAGTATATATATATATATATATATATATATATATATATGTGTGTGTGTGTGTGTGTATGTATATATGTGTATATATATATGCATATATGTATACATGTATACATGTATGTATACAGTATATATATATATATATATATATATATATATATATATATATATATATATATATATGTGTGTGTGTGTGTGTATGCGAGTGTTCGTATACGAATTCATTTTATGCATTTATTATTGTCTTCCATCGGCTCCTTTGAGTTCCTTTAACGGACTGATCGTGTAAATTCCTGACGTGTTTTAAAACAAGATTGTCTCTGAAGCTCTTTCGCCAACACAGGTTTACTGTTCACTTCAAGTATCATTTTGACGAAGCTACGTGGCTGTGTTACGAATGTCTCATATGGTATTGCGTTAAGATTATTGCCGCGGTACCGGTATCAGCTTAAAGGTTTGCTTTAGAAAAAGCTTGGTCACTGACTGGAAAAGTGACTCTTGAATGCGAATATACTTCGAGCATGCAAACAGGCCTCTAATCTTTCTATCTATCTATATACAGTGTACACAGACATCTCCCCTATATAATAAAGAGCAAAGGTGTGGCTATATATATATATATATATATATATATATATATATATATATATATATATATATATATATATATATATATATATATATATATATAATGTATGTATATATATAATGTGTATATATATATAATGTGTATATATATATATATGTATGTATATATATGTATATTTCCTCTTTCCCAGACGTATCACTGGTTTGTCTCCCCCCGTCCCTCAGGAATAGTCATACTTAGGTGAGAGGGTGTGCGTGCATAGCTATGTAAATATCTAGCCGTCATTTATATATATATATATATATATATATATATATATATATATAAATGTGTGTGTATATATATGAGTATATATATGTGTGTATATATGTATATGTATATATATATATATATATATATATATATTATATACAGTTTATACACACACACACATATATATATATATATATATATATATATATATATATATATATATATATATATATATATATATAAGCAGAGTAGTGTGGGTGTAAGACCCTAATGCACTGCTTGCATAATCACTTGTCCCCTTTAGAGCATTCGACCTCCTTCCCTCCCACCCCCTTCGTCCCCCAAACCCCTGTCCAGTATCCCCCAGCGGTGAAGTGAATAGCAGGGGTTGGGGGTTGGGAGCAGGGGTTATGTGTGTGTGAATCACAGTTGGGGGGCAAGCGCCGTGTCCAAGAAGGTTACTGCAACAATGGCATCGGAGGTCCAAGTCATCCTCTCCGAACCTTGCCCTGCCCGAACTCAACCAAGCCAACTCCTTCAAGTGAGGGAAACATATGAGGGTCTGTTTCGTTTTCATCTTGGTCTTAAACTCTGTTCGAAGTTGAAATGAAGCAATGAAGGCTTTTTTAGATGCCTTCGGTAAATTATTTGTACAAATTATTCGTGAAATTAATTTTATTGATTATCTTCTAGTAACATTTAGGCTGGTTATAAATTCTCTTGAAAATAGTGGATTGATATTGTAAGTGTATTTTGAGTTAGTAGTCAGGATAGATGATTGATTTTCCGGTAGAGTTATGCTGAACATTGTATTAACTTACAGATTTTAATTGGTGGTATATTCATAAAAGGAATTCATTTTTATGTGGTTATGCACAAATTTCAGTTAAATTCGTTCATTTCAATTTGATTTGAAAATAAGGGGGAAAGGGTCTTGGAGTTAGGTAGGAATAGCTGGATTCGTATTGTCCGTTGAGTATCGGACAATATCCCGGTGGGTTAAAAATAACTTTTACATATGGCCTAGTAATGTTAAGTAATAATATTCCTTTGGATAACGTTAGTTATTATAAAATCATAAACGTCGTATTCTTATAGTTATATGAATAAAAACATCTTTTGTATAGTGTTATCCTTACATGGAAAAGTTACCTACCATTTACTTACCGTAGTGTATCTTTAAATTTATGATGACAACTATGCATATGTGCTTCCTGTATTCATAAATTTAACAAAATCAATAATTATATACAATAACATGTATTTATATATAACGAGATCAACAGAATTTAAGCGTATCAAGTTAAGGGTACATAGGCTTAAAACCTCATTGTGCCGCTGATAACCTAAGCATTGAGTACCAGGTAGTTAGATCACAGTGTTATTTGCAATCAGGTTTAAGAAAGATATCATTCCAAAAGACTTTCAGAGAACCGGATATGTAACACCCGTGGGTCTTGGTGCTATAGAGGAAAATATAACATGTATCTATACATTTTTTTTGCCGATTTATTATGCGTATGAGGTGGCTTATTAAGAAAAAAAGAATTGGATCCGTATTAGCTTGGTCTTTGCAGAAAAAAAATCACGGAGCTAGCATAAATGTAAAGTATGTTTGTCTGTATGTTTGTTCATTCGTCTACAGATCATAAATATTTGTTTGTTCATTCGTCTGCAGATCATAAATATTTGTATGTTCATTCGTCTACAGATCATAAATATTTGTATGTTCATTCGTCTACAGATCATTAATATTTGTATGTTCATTCGTCTACAGATCATAAATATTTGTATGTTCATTCGTCTACAGATCATAAATATTTGTATGTTCATTCGTCTACAGATCATAAATATTTGTATGTTCATTCGTCTACAGATCATTAATATTTGTATGTTCATTCGTCTACAGATCATAAATATTTGTATGTTCATTCGTCTACAGATCATAAATATTTGTATGTTCATTCGTCTACAGATCATAAATATTTGTATGTTCATTCGTCTACAGATCATAAATATTTGTATGTTCATTCGTCTACAGATCATAAATATTTGTATGTTCATTCGTCTACAGATCATAAATATTTGTTTGTTCATTCGTCTACAGATCATAAATATTTGTATGTTCATTCGTCTACAGATCATAAATATTTGTATGTTCATTCATCTACAGATCATAAGAAATTAAGTGATAATGAAAATGTAAAATCTTCCCCAATTTAGTTTAACTAATAGCAAACAACTAATTTCGGTGATGATGTGGGTTGGCAATTCTGGATTTTATGAGCTAAAAGAAAAAGTAACTCGATAGGTGAAATCCCCACTTCAAAGTCTCCGCTCAGAAGATAGGAGATAAGATGGTTCGCCAAGTGATGCATGATCGGGGCAAAGGAGTGGCATGGGTTTATCGGGCTCTTGAAGGAGGTTTCACAGACTTATACTGTTGAAGGAGGTTTCAGTGACTCATACTTTTAAATGAGGTTTCAGAGACTTGTACTATTGAAGGAGGTTTCAGTGACTCATACTTTTAAGTGAGATTTCAGAGACTTGTACTATTGAAGGAGGTTTCAGTGACTCATACTTTTAAATGAGGTTTCAGAGACTTAAACTATTGAAGGAGGTTTCAGTCACTCGTACTTTCAAATGAGGTTTCAGAGACTTATACTATTGAAGGAGGTTTCAGTGAGTCATACTTTTAAATGAGGTTTCAGAGACTTATACTATTGAAGGAGGTTTCAGTGACTTACACTTTTAAGTGAGGTTTCAGAGACTTATACTATTGAAGGAGGTTTCAGTGACTCATACTTTTAAATGAGGTTTCAGAGACTTATACTATTGAAGGAAGTTTCAGTGACTCATACTTTTAAGTGAGGTTTCAGAGACTTATACTATTGAAGGAGGTTTCAATGACTCATACCTTCAAATGAGGTTTCAGTGACTTACACTTTTAAGTGAGGTTTCAGAGACTTATACTATTGAAGGAGGTTTCAGTGACTCATACTTTTAAGTGAGATTTCAGAGACTTGTACTATTGAAGGAGGTTTCAGTGACTCATACTTTTAAATGAGGTTTCAGAGACTTAAACTATTGAAGGAGGTTTCAGTCACTCGTACTTTCAAATGAGGTTTCAGAGACTTATACTATTGAAGGAGGTTTCAGTGAGTCATACTTTTAAATGAGGTTTCAGAGACTTGTACTATTGAAGGAGGTTTCAGTGACTCATACTTTTAAGTGAGATTTCAGAGACTTGTACTATTGAAGGAGGTTTCAGTGACTCATACTTTTAAATGAGGTTTCAGAGACTTAAACTATTGAAGGAGGTTTCAGTCACTCGTACTTTCAAATGAGGTTTCAGAGACTTATACTATTGAAGGAGGTTTCAGTGAGTCATACTTTTAAATGAGGTTTCAGAGACTTATACTATTGAAGGAGGTTTCAGTGACTTACACTTTTAAGTGAGGTTTCAGAGACTTATACTATTGAAGGAGGTTTCAGTGACTCATACTTTTAAATGAGGTTTCAGAGACTTATACTATTGAAGGAAGTTTCAGTGACTCATACTTTTAAGTGAGGTTTCAGAGACTTATACTATTGAAGGAGGTTTCAATGACTCATACCTTCAAATGAGGTTTCAGTGACTTACACTTTTAAGTGAGGTTTCAGAGACTTATACTATTGAAGGAGGTTTCAGTGACTCATACTTTTAAATGAGGTTTCAGAGACTTATACTATTGAAGGAGATTTCAGTGACTCATACTTTTAAATGAGGTTTCAGAGACGTACTATTGAAGGAGGTTTCAGTGACTCATACTTTTAAATGAGGTTTCAGAGACTTGTACTATTGAAGGAGGTTTCAGTGACTTACACTTTTAAGTGAGGTTTCAGAGACTTATACTATTGAAGGAGGTTTCAGTGACTCATACTTTTAAATGAGGTTTCAGAGACTTATACTATTGAAGGAAGTTTTAGTGACTCATACTTTTAAGTGAGGTTTCAGAGACTTATAGTATTGAAGGAGGTTTCAATGACTCATACCTTCAAATGAGGTTTCAGTGACTTACACTTTTAAGTGAGGTTTCAGAGACTTATACTATTGAAGGAGGTTTCAGTGACTCATACTTTTAAATGAGGTTTCAGAGACTTATACTATTGAAGGAGGTTTTAGTGACTCATACTTTTAAGTGAGGTTTCAGAGACTTATACTATTGAAGGAGGTTTCAGTGACTCATACTTTTAAATGAGGTTTCAGAGACTTATACTATTGAAGGAGGTTTCAGAGACTCATACTTTTAAATGAGGTTTCAGAGACTTATACTATTGAAGGAGGTTTCAATGACTCATACCTTCAAATGAGGTTTCAGTGACTTTTACTATTGAAGGAAGTTTCAGTAACTCATACTTTTAAATGAGGTTTCAGAGACTTATACTATTGAAGGAAGTTTCAGTAACTCATACTTTTAAATGGTTTCAGAGACTTATACTATTGAAGGAGGTTTCAATGACTCATACCGTCAAATGAGGTTTCAGTGACTTTTACTATTGAAGGAAGTTTCAGTAACTCATACTTTTAAGTGAGGTTGCAGTGCCTTTGCTATTGAAGGAAGTTTCAGTAACTCATACTTTTAAATGAGGTTGCAGTGACTCATACTTGTAAATGAGGTTTCAGAGTCTTATACTATTGAAGGAGATTTCAGTGACTCATGTCATTGAAGGAGGTTTTAGTGACTTGTACCATTGAAGGAGGTTTCATTGACTTGTACCATTGAAGGAGGTTTTAGTGACTTATACCATTGAAGAAGGTTTCAGAGACTTATACCCTTAAATTAGGTTTCATAGACGTATACCATTATTGGAGATTTCAGAGACTTTGACCTTTTAATGAGGCTTCAGTGACTTATACCACTGAAGGAGGTTTCAGAAAATATAGCCTTGAATGTTTCAAAGTTCATACCTTTGGAGAAGGTCTCAGAGACTATAACATTGGAATTGGTTTCATAGACTAAAACCTTGGAGGAGGTTTTAGAGACTATACGCTGGGAGCTAGTTTCAGAGAATATACCCTTTTAGAACGTTTTACCAGAGACTATATGCTTGGAGGAGTTTTTAGACTATAACCTTGAAGGAGGTTTCAGAAGTTATACATACCCTTGGAGGTGGATTCGGAGTTTATTCATATATACACACGTGTACGCGACCCGACAAAAAGGACTGCTAAATATTTAGATATGCACATAGATTCTACTCCACCAACCCCTTTCCCATATCCGAGGGACGTGGAGAAACCGAGTAGTTAAACGTAAGGCAATGTCGCTGCGCGTGACCGGAAAGATATATATATATATATATATATATATATATATATATATATATATATATATAATTTTTGCATATGTATATGTGTATGTATGTATATTGT
>NC_090742.1:74274006-74281506 GCF_036898095.1 Palaemon carinicauda | reverse complement strand
TGGGCCGCAGGTTAATGTCTCTAAATCGACAATCTTCGCGAGCTGACACGAGAAGATTGTTACTGTTCTTAATATATCTTATTTTGATTGTTAATTCCTTTATTTATTTCCTTATTTCCTTTTATCACTAGGCTATTTTTCCCTGTTGGAGTCCTTGAGCTTATAGCATACTGCCTTACCAATTAGGGTTGTAGCTTAGATAATAATAATAATAATAATAATAATAATACGAAGGATAGTGAAATGAGAATTTTTGAACTACTTTAGAAAATGTGAAGGGAGGTAGTCTTCGAAGGTGTGCGATATTTTTCGCTAAAAAAAATCTTCCGTTATCTTCAATTAAAATTCTTTGCATACCTCTGAACGGAGCTCTGTTTATGCGCAGGTCAGGTAATATCTCGGTTTTGCAATTTTTTTTTAAAACCTGTAATCCTTATCCTTAAATATTACTTTTTTTTCGTTCCCTGTCAGAGCTTGAAGCCTATATTTTTTTTTATATATATAAATAATACACATTGTGAGTTATAAAACGAATGTCTGATACGTTGATTAACATGTTTTCATAGACCTGAACCGGGAGAGTTCTTAAGAGTGTTTTGTTGCGAACTTGATGGCTCCTATAGCTACTCGGCCTTTTGAACGTCAGGTAACCATTTCTCTCTGAGTCAGTCTATTAATCCATCTGTCATGTATAGCATTTAGGGCTATTTTCGTAATGTAAATCTATCCCTCCCCTTCAGAGGAGGAGGTGGGTTGGTGGGATGGGGGAGTCCTATAGTCCTATACCTATACTTTGCCAGTGATTTATTGTTTCGTCTCGTGTAGCCGTCTTACTTGAGGCTGGACGATCGCTTGGAGTTTTTTTTTTTTTTCCCAAAGAGTTGCTTCACGTATAGGTTTGGGAACCTGAAGTAGTAGGGGTTTTTTTTCTCCCTCCTAAGAGTTGCTACACGTGTAGGTTTGGCAACCTGAAGTAGTAGGGTTTTTTTTTTTTTTTTTTTTTTTTTTTTTTCTCTCCCTCCTAAGAGTTGCTACACGTATAGGTTTGGGATCCTGGGAAAGTAGAGGATTCAGTTCAAAGGGTATCCGTTTTTACGTGTTTTCCTCAGGATAAAAAAGGAAATTTGCATACTTCCACACATTTTCCCAGGTTTAGAGTTCAATAATTTTGGGAAAATTTTGATGATGGGTAAAAGATTTATATGTATGATTAAAATGAGTCATGCAGAACTTTCGATAGCATTTTCCTTGTGCCTGAAATATTCATAATTATTGTTCATCTTTTTATTTCTTCTGGTAGTTGTTGTTATTATTATTATTATTATTATTATTATTATTATTATTATTATTATTATTATTATTATTATTAGCCAAGCTACAACCCTAGTTGGAAAAGCAAGATGCTACAAACCCAAGGGCTCCAACAGGGAACAATAGCCCAGTGAGGAAAGGAAATAAGGAAATAAATAAATGAGGAAAATAAATTAACAATATATCATTCTAAAAATAGTAACAGCGTCAAAACAGATATGTCCTATATAAACTATTAACAACGTCAAAAACAGATATGTCATATATAAACTATAAAAAGGACTCATGTTAACATTCTTTCAAAATAGTGAAGCAAAGCGAAACCGATTGTATTCTAATTAAGGAAATTTGGGGCAATTTTACCGTATCAGTCAGTAGGCCTACTGTATTTTGAAGTTGAAATCACGGGTTTAATTTTTTTTAAGCTTCATTTCTATCGGGAAGCTATTGTGGTAGCCTATTGGAAACGTCCTTGCGTGGTGATCTTGCTGGACTGAAGTTCGAGACCCGCTCATGCTCGATAGTTTCTTGTAGTGTCTGCAACCTCACCATCTGTGTGAGCTGATGATGGGGGTGTTTTGGGGAGCCTGTAGGTCTTACCTGCTTAGTCATCAGCAGCCATTGCCTGGCCCTTTCTGGTCCTAGCTTGGGTGGAGAGAGGGCTTGGGCGCTGATCATTTGTATATATGGTCAATCTCATTGCAACCTAACCCTCCATAACTAACAACTTGGGGCGCTGAGCATCTTTGAGAACTTTTGATAAACCATTCATGCATTCTTGTTAGTTTAGGCTTATTACTCTTGTCAGGCTGGGAGGAACGTAGAGAGTAGAGGTCCCCTTTTTTTGTTTTTGTTTCATTTGTTGATGTCGGCTAACCCCCAAAATTGGGGGAAGTGCCTTGGTATATGTATGTATGTACTCTTACGTTAATCAGAATCAAAGTTCAGACGATACCATCCATACCAAATGCAGATGCATCTGAAAGAGACCTTTCACTAAATTTTTGATAATTGTTACAAGTTATGTTGGGTAACTATAGTCGTGCAGGTGTTTGATCATTACGCCCAAGGCCTTGATTACGCCTTTCTGGGGGAACCAATCGCGCACCGTACGCCCACTGGGAAGGGACTTTACATTTGTAATACTAGGAACTAACAAGATGTTATCTGAATATATCTCGAAAACAAGAGTTTTCGGTCATGTTTTAACTTCATAACAAATTTTGTATTTATTTCATTACCCTATAAATTTTTATGACACTTTTTTTCGGTATTCGAGAGTGGGATACACAACCCTTATCTAAGTACGATTGCTAAGTAATGTTGAGTGTCGAACACAGTTCAACTCTCAGCTTTTGTAAAAAGTTATCAAGTTGTATTTGTAAGTGGTCCAAGAATAACAGTAGACAGTGGGTCGGAGGGGTTGCTTCTTATTTCATCTTGGGGAAAGTCGTTCACTCTCTCTCTCTCTCTCTCTCTCTCTCTCTCTCTCTCTCTCTCTCTCTCTCTCTCTCTCTCTCTCTCTCTCTCTCTCACTTTTCACGAGACGCCCGAAATTAGCATTAAATAATAAGAAAGACTCATATGTATATTGCTATTATTATATTGTTTACTTTATTCTTCTGGTTATAAATGTATAAATAATTTACATTCTTATAGGAGAAAAGCCTTCTTCGTCCTTACGAATTCGTATTTGTTTACAACTCTGGAGTATAAATGTTCTTTCCATTTACTAACAAGATGGTTATCAGTCCCCGCAATCATTAGCATCTTAATTTTTTTTTTTTTTTTGGCTGATAGAGATTAGCCAAATATACAGTATGTGACTTAAAAAATACGAAAAATTTTGGAGCGCTTTATATACTTTTTTTTTTATTCTTATATCAATTGTCTTTGTAGTTGCATGATTTTTTCTTATACTAAAAATTCATTACATATCTCATCATAGATAAGCCGTGCTACTCTTATCTTCTTAACAACTTTCTCCAAGTAAACTATCCCACACGTAAAGCTTGGCGTCATGAATACAATTAGCATTTTATAATCATTGACGTTGGGGTGGGCGTTCAAAAAGTAATGAGATGGGGAATGAATGGCTAGTTGAAAGTATAATTGAACAAACCTATTTTACTGGTCTTATTTTAGCGCGATATACAAACTACGCCCACTTTTAATAGAAAGTCTCCTAATAATCATGGGCCAAGCCTGTAAGAATAGTTGGCCTCTTCATCTCATGATACTGTACCAACCGTGTGTCACACAATTGTACATAATTCCTTTTGCATATATTATGCTTGTATCTTCGCTCCTCCCTCGCACTAAACGAACATGAAAATTCATGTCTGCTGTTTTCTTCTGTAACATTGTCTGTCTTGTTAACTTGTTATGTCCTGTTGGCTTGAGGTTTTGTATATAAAGGAGTGTGTTCTATAATAATATAACTCGGTTGATTGCATCCTGCCTTTGAGTTCACAACCCTCTCTCGGCACCGTCACAATACTTAGGATGCATTCCGCAATGCGTTTCAGTTATTATTATTATTATTATTATTATTATTATTATTATTATTATTATTATTATTTTTATTATTATTATTATTATTATTATTATTATTACCAGCCAAGCCACAACCCTAGCTGGAAAAGCAAGATGCTACAAGCCCAAGGGCTCCAACAGGGAAAAATAGCCAGCGAGAAAAGGAAACAAGGAAATAAATAAATGATGAGAATAAATTTTATTATTATTATTATTATTATTATTATTATTATTATTATTATTATTATTACCAGCCAAGCCACAACCCTAGCTGGAAAACCAAGATGCTACAAGCCCAAGGGCTCCAACAGGGAAAAATAGCCCAGCGAGGAAAGGAAACAAGGAAATAAATAAATGATGAGAATAAATTAACAATAAATCATTCTAAAAACAGCAACAACGTCAAAACAGATAGGCTATGTCCTATATAATCTATTAACAACGTCAAAAACAGATATGTCATATAAAAAATATAAAAAGACTTGTGTCAGCCTGGTCTTAAGGAAAACGGCAATTTCTATTTTATACATAAAATACAGTACTCTAATTTCTCTGCGTTTTATTTACTATTACGATAGATTAGAAAGTTATCCTAAATACATAAATTACAATATTCTTATTTTTCTGCGTTTTATTTACTATTACGATAGATTAGAAAACTACCCTAAATGCATAAAATACAATATTCTAATTTCCTTGCGTTTTATTTACTATTACGATAGGTTAGAAAACTATCTTAAACAAATTTACCCGGAATGTTATGAGTAACTGTCATCTTTTCTGGTATTAGAACAGTTTCGAGAAAATTCGGTAAGGTTGGTTTTATTAGCCGAAAATTATGAACAGCTTATGGAGACAATACCTGTAAAGTCTAGTAGGAGAGGTTTGTAGTAGAGTAAATATATGTTTATATATATATAAATATATATATATATATATATATATATATATATATAAATATATATATATAAATATATATATATAAATATATATATATATATATATATATATATAAATATATATATATAAATATATATATATATATATATATATATATATATATATATATATATATATATATATATATATATATATATATATATATATATATATATATATATATATATATATATATATATATATATATATATATATGTATGTATATATATATATATATACATATATGTGTGTGTGTGTGTACAGTATGTTATGCGTGTTTATAGATATATACTGTATAATGTGTATAATTATTCATATATATATATATATATATATATATATATATATTATATATATTGTGTATATATTTATATATAAATATATGTTATAGATACGATGTGTTTTACACACGCACACGCACACACACACATATATATATATATATATATATATATATTACTTATGTATTGTATGTATATATACACAGTATATATTTCTCGAAGATCTTACCGTTCTAGATTTTATCAGGCCTTCTGAGGATGAAATTGCTATACCTGAGTCATACTCTATGTATGGTGAGGTTGCTTTTTTGTTGAAATTGCATGGCCTTTCTTGATCATGTATCTATGTTCAATGGTGTGAATCAGTTGATTTTTTTTTCTATTGCACAGTCTCTCTCTCTCTCTCTCTCTCTCTCTCTCTCTCTCTCTATCTTTATATTCTCACCTCCTCTTTTTACCTTCTGTTACCTACTTTCCTGTTCTTCTTCCTCAGCTCCTTTTAGCAATCCTTGAGCCCTAATCCCCTCCATGCCATTAACCGCCCCTTCACACTCTCCTTTCACCCCCCCCCCTTCATCCCCCCTTCACCCCTCCCCCCCTCCCCCCTTCACCCACTGTCCCCCCATCTCCTTACACACCAAACCCTGAATATTCCTGTTGACCGTGATCTTGAAGACCTTACGGGCGGTTATTACTCATCCATTAGCTTAAAGTAGAAGGGGAAATTATACATACGAATAAAATCATGAATATACGAAGGAATAAAAGAAAATGGGGGAAACAATAAGCGATAAATAATCTGAGGATTTATAATAAAGAGCAGTAGAAATAAGATTACGATAATAAAGAAATGACGGTCAAAGAAATAAGATTACGATAATAAAGAAATGATGGTTAAAGAAATAAGATTACGATAGTAAAGAAATGATGGTCAAAGAAATAAGATTACGATAAGAAAGAAATGATGGTCAAAGAAATAAGATTACGATAAGAAAGAAATGATGGTTAAAGAAATAAAATTACGATAATAAAGAAAATGATGGTCAAAGAAATTAAATTACGATAATAAAGAAATGATGGTCAAAGAAAATTTATAATTAGTCTAAAGAGTATTTGAATGAAAGTAAAAAGAAACAAAAAAATTAACCAAATGGTAATAGTATAGCTAATGGAAATGAGTAGATTCAGCAAAAATTAATCAGTAGAGAAGTGTTTTTTAGCTTGGCTGTTTTGTTTATTACTTAAGAAATCTCAGTTACCGGGTGAATGTTATTCATTTAGGAAAATCAATGCAATTTTCAGTTTTGAAAGTGAACTAGGAACTAGTGATTATATGTACGTGTGTATGTATGCATATACATATACAAATGTTTTGATTGTAAAACTTGGGATATTAGAGAGAGAGAGAGAGAGAGAGAGAGAGAGAGAGAGAGAGAGAGAGAGAGAGAGAGAGAGAGAGAGAGAGAGAGAGCATCATTGCACGGGAAAAAATGTGTATAAATAGCAAAGCTGACTTAGATAAACATGTAGTGAATATGAAGTTTTAGCACAGTATCCCAGTCGAATATATATCCAATTTTAATTACTGATGTAAGGTGGTGTGCGGTTTAATATAGTTTCGCATGATTTTATTATATTCTATACTAAGGGTAATTTTACTTTTCGTTTTAGAGTTTAAGATATTGGAGGGCAGAAAGAGGGAAGTTCGACATAGGAAAATCGTATTTATGCATATAGAAGATAATTTCTTTTTTAATGAAAGAACTTCAATCTTAGGTAGCCGGAAAGGGAGCGTTAAAAATTCGACGAGAGAGAGAGAGAGAGAGAGAGAGAGAGAGAGAGAGAGAGAGAGAGAGAGAGAGAGAGATGGGGGTGGAAAGGGTTGCTCCTGGTTATTGGGAGGTGGGTGAGAGTAGTAAGTAAAGCAGGTTGTGGGTGTGGTAGGTTAACAAATCCAGTGGTCAAGGTTACGGCTGAGTTTACTTCGTGGAGACGCCCCCGCTTCCTCTACTCACGGTCTTCTGAAGGGAGCGTCAATATCCTTAAGGCAGCAGAGTTGAAGAGTCGCCAGAGACTGAAATTAACCTTAGTTCATGTTTCAGTATCTTTGAAGCTTCGTTAAAAATATATTTATTAGGTCATTAAGTCCATATCGAAAAAGAATCTTATATTTCGTGTTGTATTTTCATATAAAATTATTTATGAAACATTAAATTACATTCAAGTAATCATCAGTTTACTGATTAATGCTTGCCATTAAATTTTTCCTTTAGCTATGGTAAGCAGCTCCTCTAGGAGAAGGACACTCTAAAATCAAACAATTGTTCTCTAGATAGTGCCATAGCCTCTGTACCATGGTCTTCCACTATCTTGGGTTAGAGTTCTCTTGCTTGAGGGTACATTTGGGCACACTATTCTATCTAATTCATCTTCC